>NC_134689.1:27082859-27257859 GCF_050947455.1 Rhinoderma darwinii | reverse complement strand
TAGTAAGGTAGGGACGAGAATCCCACAATATTGGAAATATATATATATGGACAACCCATACCAGTGATATCGTCTTACAGGTACAGCAGCACATGTCTTTCCTCTTACTTTCTCCCTTTAGTTTATCCTCTAGTGTTTGTTCCTTTCCACACTATCCTTTATTTTCTACCGGTACTTTATGGTATGGTCTACAGTGAGGACTCTTTCCTCTCCCCACCACAATAACAAAACTAAATCAATATATGTAACCTAGGTATTGCATTACCATCAGAGGTTTCCAGATTGTTTATGCCCCATACAGTTATATACTGCTAGATCCTCCTTGAGCATATTTAACTTAATTTTCTTCTGACTATTCAGCCCCTAGTCTTGTTTTTTATAGATCATTTATAGATCATTATGACTTATTCTTTCATAGATGATTATGATTTCCTTAATTCTTGTGTTACGTGTTACAACTAATTGATCACGCAATTTTCTTTATACAGTTCAGTATTAAAATATTTTTATTTTTCCATAACTCATCTATATATGTTATTTTCATATTATTTTTCATTTGTTCATACTGTATTTTTGTAAATTTTATTGCCAACTTTGTAAAAGCATTTCATTCTTTATCATTTTAGCGACCGTGACAAAGGCCGAGGTTCGGCCGAAACGTCTTTACCAAGTCGCTTTCCACCTCAACTTTACCACCTTTTGTTGCAATAAAACTTAATGTAATGACCGGGGGGTAGGGAAACGGACAAGTGAGCCCTAATCTACCCGCCACTCTGTCCCTGCCTACTTGCAATGACCCGCCCTAGGCGACGGGGTACAACTGGGCGGCGGTCCCTGCACTCAGTTAGTGCACGACAAACACGACAAACATACAAGGGAATACAAGCAAGGGAAAGGGGCAGTTGCCCACGGCAACACCGTGAGCAACCAGAGTGGTGAACGAGCCGAGTCAAGCCAGGAGTGTGCGAGGTACCAAACGAAGAGCAGAAGAGTAGTCAGTAAGCCAGGGTCTGGATGGAGCAGGAACAAAATAGAAGGAGCTGTAGCTGGGCCAGGAAACCACACGAAAAAGAATAACAAGCAAGGAGGAACAGGAAATGCAGGTATAAATAGACAGAGGGCGGGAGCTAGCTGAGTCTGGCCAGGCTGCGATAGGCTCTCCCACTCCTAAGCCTGCCAGCCTGAGTGGTGGAAGCTGGAGTCAGTCTCAGGGATATAGATTCAGGTGCTGACTGATTAATGAAGGGAGTTAACCCCGAAGCTGTGCCTGGCAGATCCTTTACAGTACCCCCCCTTTTATGAGGGGCCACCGGACCCTTTCTAAGTGGACCTGGCTTACTGGGGAAACGCAGGTGGAACCTCCTGACCAATACCCCAGTGTGAACATCCCGGGCGGGTACCCAAGTCCTCTCCTCGGGCCCGTAACCTCTCCAATGGACCAGGTACTGGAGGGAGCCTTGGACCATCTTGCTGTCCACAATCCTGGCCACCTCGAATTCCACCCCCTCAGGGGTGAGGACGGGAACAGGAGGTCTCCTCGAGGGAGCCAAGGACGGGGAGCAGCGTTTAAGGAGGGAGGCATGAAACACGTCGTGTATACGAAAAGACGGGGGTAACTCCAGCCGGAAGGAGACAGGATTGAGGACCTCAATGACCTTATACGGCCCAATAAACCGGGGAGCAAATTTCTTGGACGGAACCTTGAAGGCTTGTTATTATGTAATGACCGGGGGGTAGGGAAACGGACAAGTGAGCCCTAATCTACCCGCCACTCTGTCCCTGCCTACTTGCAATGACCCGCCCTAGGCGACGGGGTACAACTGGGCGGCGGTCCCTGCACTCAGTAAGTGCATGACAAACACGACAAACATACAAGGGAATACAAGCAAGGGAAAGGGGCAGTTGCCCACGGCAACACCGTGAGCAACCAGAGTGGTGAACGAGCCGAGTCAAGCCAGGAGTGTGCGAGGTACCAAACGAAGAGCAGAAGAGTAGTCAGTAAGCCAGGGTCTGGATGGAGCAGGAACAAAATAGAAGGAGCTGTAGCTGGGCCAGGAAACCACACGAAAAAGAATAACAAGCAAGGAGGAACAGGAAATGCAGGTATAAATAGACAGAGGGCGGGAGCTAGCTGAGTCTGGCCAGACTGCGATAGGCTCTCCCACTCCTAAGCCTGCCAGCCTGAGTGGTGGAAGCTGGAGTCAGTCTCAGGGATGTAGATTCAGGTGCTGACTGATTAATGAAGGGAGTTAACCCCGAAGCTGTGCCTGGCAGATCCTTTACACTTAAATTTGTTTGCATTTGGATCTTTTGCGTACCTCTGTGTGTGCTGGGGTTATATATTTCCACTGTACATGTACGGCGGAAGTAGGAAGTATGTAGCGTGCTCACAGGCTAAGTCCGCCTCATACGCTGCAGGTGTCAGCTGTGTATTACTGCTGACACCCTGCTCTAGCCGCAGTTTGACTGCTTAGATACTGCAGTCAATAGCGACTGCTGCATCTAGATTGTTAGAAAAAGAAGGGGCCCCCTCTGCCACCCCACTGACTACCCAAAGATGTGAATGCGGGGGGATAATTGTTGTCATGGCAGTCTGGGGGCCTAATGAAGGTGATTAGGTCTGCCCCCTTTGTCCTTCTATTAAGCTGTAGTGGAACGAAAAAAAATAATTCAATAAAACATTTTTTTTTAGAAATCTGCAAAAAAAATGAAGACAAAAAAACCTTTTCCCATTTTTTCCCTAAAGTAATGTTAACAATAAATAAATAAACATAATAGGTATGCTATTATAATATTGTGTTATTTATTTTGTACCCTGAACACCATAGAATAAAACAAAACACCAGGATTGCTGGTTTTTGGTCACCTCGTTGCTACCCCCAAAAAAGAATAAAAAGCAATCAAAAAGTCCTCGTGGTACCCGTGGTTCCAATAAAAACGACAGCTTCCCCCAGCAAAAAACAAGCCCTCACACAGCTCCAATGATGGAAAAATAAAAAAAGTTCTGGGTCTCAAAATATGGCAATACAAAACAATTTTTTTTAACAAATTGTTTTTATTTTGTAAAAGTAGTAAAACATTAAAAAAAACGATATCAATTTAGTATCACCAGAATCGGATTGACCCGCAGTAAAAAAACAAACCAAAAACCTATGGAGGAATTGCTGTATTTTACCATCACACCCAACAAAATAATTTTGAAAGGTTTCAAAGCATTATTTGGTAAATGAAAAGGTGCCATTAACCCCTTCGCGCACCTAGACATGCTATTACGTCCGTGTGCGGAGGGTGGTGTTTGGAGTGCGCTCACGCTCTGAGTGCGCTTCATATGCTGCGGGTGTCGGCTGTATTTTACAGCGGACACCCGGGACTAACAGACGGGAGCAGCGATCGCGCTGTTCCTGACTATTTAACCCCTCAAATGCTGTGGTCAATCGCGACCGCAGCATCTGAGGAGTGGAAAAGAGGGGGGCCGCCACCTCCAACAGTTCATCGCCCACCCCCGGGCTGTGAGATCGCCCACCCCCACAGTGGCAGGGCTTAACAGATGCCTGTAAAAATTACAATGTACTACAATACGTTAGTATTCAAGTCCCCTAGGGGGGGCTAATAAAGTGTGTAAGAAAAAGTGAAAAAAAGTTTTTAGTAGTGAAAAAAAAAAATATATATTAAAAGTAATAAAAGTGATCAAAAAGTTCTACGTAACACAAAATGGTACCGATATAAACTACAGCTCATCCTGCAAAAAATAAGCCCTCACACGGCTCAATAGGTGAAGAGAATTTAAAAGTTATGGTTCTCAGAATGCGGGGACATAAAATTTTTTTTTTTTTAATAAAACGTTTATGATGAATAAAAGTAGTAAAATAAAAAAAAAAAATGTATACATTTGTTATCACCGTAATTGTATTGAGCCACAGAATAAAGATAAGTTTTCGTTTTTACTGCACGGTGAAAGACGTAAAATTTGAAACCCAAAAAACAATTAAGGAATCACACTTTTTTCCAACTTCAGTCCGCAAAGAATTTTTTTCCAGTTTCCCAGTACATTATATGGAACTATAAATGGTACCAAAAGAAACTACAACTCCTCCCGCAAAAAATAAGCCCTCACACCGCTCTATTGACAGAAAAATAAAAGGTTATGTCTCTTGGAATGCGGGGAGAGAAAAACTAAAACCAAAATAAAAAAATGGCTTTGTCCCGAAGGGGTTAAAAACTACAGCCTGGCCCACAAAAAAAGCCCTTATATTGCTTTTTCAATGAAAAAATAAAACAGTTATGGGTTTTAGAAGGCGGGGGAAACAAAAATGAAAAATCGAAAGATGGCTGTAGCAGTAGGAAGCGAAAATAGTTGTTTATCCCTAGGGCTATCCTGTTCAATACATCTCTTGTGTGGAATGGAAGTTAAGATGTACTCAAGACACACTTTACTGGTTGGCATGTTCCTCTCCAATGACCTGGGTCTGACAATATAAACTAACACTATTCTATTCCTAAAATTTCTAAGGCACGAAGTGGCATAGTACCAGCTGTGACTGAACCGGTAACCTCAGAATTCTTATGAGATTCAGAAAGAAGATCTTAGTGAACGTGTAATGGATATAGGAAGATTATCTTAAAAAATATCTTTGAATAACTGCTAACAGCAAATGTTATACATGACAGGGGGTGAGTCAGAATAAATGTCCTATAGTTGAACTGTAGAACGTGATCACATCCAGTGGTCACGTCACATGAGAATTTGGGGGTTGTGGTTTTTCAGGCATTATTAGTCACTGTGTATGCACCTATAAAATATACTGGGTATGAAATATAAGGGGGTGAATAACCACAATCAGAATGTATTATTCATCTGTCTTGGAAGGACACTCTGGCAGCATAGAATACACACGTGTGAGGAAGGCATCACATGATTGGATGTGAGATGAGTATTTTCGTTCCTTATACAGATGTAGCCAAGTTGATCTTGACTCTGATAACTTGCTGCACAGTGATATCACACAACAAAAGCCATTGAAAAAGCCAATTTAAAGTTTCTTGCCACTGTGTATTTAATGCGTTAAAAGTCAAGATGAAGATGGCTACATCTGTATACTCCACAACATTGAAATTGCAACATAAAGAAGAGCAAGCCGTACGGTTATGCAAATCGAGCAAGTAGCAGGTATAAAAGCCGGATTGAAAGCACATTTTTTAGCCACATGAAACCTTAAGGCTGGGTTCACACGACCTATTTTCAGACGTAAACGAGGCGTATTATGCCTCGTTTTACGTCTGAAAATAGGGCTACAATACGTCGGCAAACATCTGCCAATTCTATTGAATGGGTTTGCCGACGTACTGTGCAGACGACCTGTTATTTACGTGTCGTCGTTTGACAGCTGTCAAACGACGACGCGTAAAAATACAGCCACGTCAAAAGAAGTGCAGGACACTTCTTTGGACGTTTTTGGAGCTGTTTTCTCATAGACTCCAATGAAAACAGCTCCAAAAACGGACGTAAAAAACGCCGCGAAAACGGCGCGAAAAACGCCGCGAAAAATGCGAGTTGGTCAAAAAACGTCTGAAAAGCAGGGTCTGTTTTCCCTTGAAAACAGCTCTGGATTTTCAGACGTTTTTGGTCACTACGTGTGCACATACCCTAAAAATCAAGTGTGATGTGGGATAATTGTGCGATGCCTCCTGTTCATCAACGTGACAGTTTTCGCCACTTGTCATAAACTAAGAGGGGCAGAATCCTTGAACTGAGCGAAATTGGTTTATTAATCCGGCAGGAGGCTGATTAAATCTTGATGATTGGCGTGCCCAAGTGCATTTAGCGTGGCATACCATTCCTCAGACAACCATTAATAACCTCATTGTTCGCATGCCAAGGCG
Organism: Rhinoderma darwinii; assembly: GCF_050947455.1. Classification (NCBI taxonomy): domain Eukaryota; kingdom Metazoa; phylum Chordata; class Amphibia; order Anura; family Rhinodermatidae; genus Rhinoderma; species Rhinoderma darwinii. The sequence continues at coordinate 27,251,979 of NC_134689.1, read as the reverse complement.
TGTAAGCGTGTTTATTTCTGCAACTGGCGCTTATACTCGATACTGAATAAATCAAGATGTTTGGAATATTTTTTTATCATTTGCATATCATTAACATGCCTATCGATCCTGTGATTTCCACAATTCCAAAACTTTTCATTCTTGGTGTTGCATTTCCATTGTTAAGGAGTGTATGATGGTGTCTTCCTCCAGGTACACAGTAATAGTAAGGCCCCATGCACACGACCATAAAAACACCCGTAATTACCGGCCCATAAACTTGTATTGGCCACAGATACCTTCCCGTTTGCTTACAGGAAGGTGCCCATGCCATCAAAAAATATAGAACATTTCCTATTTTTTTATTTTACAGGCCGTGCTACTATACTTTTTAATGGGAGCACGACCCGTAGAAATGGCCGGCTGCCCGCGGCCGACCATGCCCGTAATTACAAGTCGTAATTACGGGCACGGTCGTGTGCATGAGGCCTGAGATGAATACAATATATTTATATCCTGGTGGGAAAATCATTGAATGGTCTGAAAAAGAGGGATTTGCTAAGGACCGGACCATATATGGAGGAACAGTAGGGCCCCATACACTTCTATAGGTCCCGTATTATAGCTCTGTACAAGGCAGAGTTTGTACAGAACTGTATTGTGGCCGTGTTTAAGAGCCATTATGGTAAGTTCATGTATTGTCCTGTTTATTTTTTGTAAAGCAGCCGGATGTAGTGAATGAAGTTTTAAATAATTATACAATGTGGACATATGGCCAAAAAACCTGTGTGTTTTAGGGTATGCAGCAGGTTTTTATCTACTTTATTATGCTTGGGGGTATTAAGTCCTCATGCACACGACCGTAGCCATGTGCATGGCCGTGATTTCCGGGTTGTCCGGCCAGGGACTGGCAGCCGCGAGCCGCCCGCAAATTGCGGGTTGTGCACATGGCCGCGGCCATTATTTTTAATGAGCCCGGACTGCAGAACACGGCCGTAATAAGGCATGCCCGTTCTTTCTGTGGTCTGGGCACCGGGGACATGCACGGACAGTGGAAACCACGGTCGTGTGCATGGCCCCATAGGAATGAATGGGAGCAATTCTGCGGATTTTCGGGGGGAATTGCGGCCGCAAAAGCACGTACGTGTGCATGGGGCCTAACTCTATTAAATTTGCCCCGGTGAGCTTGTGCCAGAGATTGTGGGATAGCAGTACAATATGTTGGCTTTATATAAGCAATGGTTAAAGAGGTTTTACACCCATATGTATTTTCACAAGCATATGATAATGTAGCAATAAGGGTGTTTTAAGTCTTTCCAAACTTCCTTGCCCCTTCTCTGTCTTCAGTACATTGGCAGCTCTGCTTGTTAACAAAGTGCACTCTGAAAATGTAAAAAAAAAATTGCCCTGTATGAACCTAGCCTTTGGACTTAGGACCTGAATAACGAGTTTAAGGCCAGGTTCCCACGTTGGACAAAACCCTGCAGAATTTCCGCAACGGAATTCTGTGTGGAAATTCTGCAGCATTTACACTAGCAGCAAATTGGATGAGATTCATAAACTCTCATGCCCACTTTGCGAAAAAAACTGCAGCATAAACGTTAAAAAATTGACCTGCGTTGTGGAATTTAATTCCGCAGCATGTCTATTTATGGTGCGTTTTTGTTGATTTTCCATTGCGGGTTTTCTTCATTGAATTCAATGGGGATGCAAACCCCGCAACAGAAAGCCAAGTGTTGCGACTTTTGCGGCGTATTCACAGCGATTGCGCCGCAAAAAGCGCAACTACGGAAAAAAATTATCATACTTACCCAGAACGCCCTCCTTCTTCCTGCAGTCAGGCCTCCTGGATTGATGCTGCATCCCATGTGACAGCTGCAGCCAATCACAGGCTGCAGCGGTGGTCACATGGGATGATACGTCATCCCAGGAAGCCGGCCTGGATGACGTCAGAGGGCTGATCTCCTGGGATGACGTTACATCCCACGTGACTGCTGCTGCAGTCAATCATAGGCAGCGGTCACATGGGCTGCATCGTCATCCAGGGAGGCCAGACCGGACTGCGCAGAAGGGACGCATCGCCATAACAACAACCTACGTTAGTATGAGCGTGTTTTACCGCTGCTTTCCGCAGCGGAAATTCCGTCTGGAAATACGCACCACAATGTGGTGCAGTTTTCGGACGGAATGTACTGCGGGTTCCAGGTCAGATACGCTGCGTTGTTTTTAGTATTTAGTGTTTTGAGTATCTGTCCTGTGGGAACCCGGCCTAAAGGTTTCTGTTTTTGCCACAATAGTTGCTTGTGTGAACGCAGCCTAATTTGAGATAAACTGATTGGTAGGGACATGCTACCTGACAACCCTATTAAAAAAGCTGTGAGGGAAATTTATTAAGCAATTTGCACCATAGTTTTGGGGGAAAAAAGTTGCAAATTTGGCGCACACCTGTTTTGCGCAAAAACTTGTGATGTTTTACGATTTTACGATTTTACGTAACTCTCATCCGTTGTCTTAACTGTGGATGGGTCTAAGCTGGAAGGGCCGGGGCCTACTATATAGTTCATAGCTGAAGTAGATTTCCGTCTTAGGTGCACAAACAGCCCAAGATGCACCGAATTTATTAGGAGGCACACACCTCTTATTAAATATAGCGCGTCTTATTCTTGCGAGCTTCTGTTTAAGACTGACAAATGAAATGCCTGTCTTAGTAATTCACCCTCTGTGTTTTTTAGGCAGTCGGTCATTAAGGGGGTTATCTGGAGGGAGAAAATTGATGGCCTATCCTCAGGATAGGCTGTCAATATCTGATTGATGAGGGTCCGACTCTGCTTTACCGCCGATCAACTGTTATGAAGGGGCCGCGGCTGAAGTACTTCATTGCTCACGCTGCTCAATACTGTCAAGCACTGACACACTTGTAGCGGCGGTTCACAGTATTACAGGCTTCTCCTATTCACTTGAATAGGACAAGGCTGTAACGCTGTGAACCGCCGCTTCAAATGTGTCAGTGTTTGACAGTATTGAGTAGTAAAGGGAATGAAGGGGAAACAGGGGCTATCAATTTTCTCTCTCCAGAAAACCCCTTTAACTGAAAGACTGTCAGACATGACTCATCAACGGGATTACCACGTCATTGATAGACATCAAATCACTTCATTCTACATGTCAGGCTGTCATGTTTGGATAGGCTTTCCTTCACCGGGTGAAAGTGTCTCCTTCTTGGCACCCAACACACAGGGTCATGCCCTGCCAGCCTCCTCCCCCCAACTCCTCCTACTGCACAGACCACCCCTGCACATGCTTCCATTTTTAAATGGAAAGCATATTGGATGCCAATGGGTATTTCCCGTTTTTATCTGTTACCCTATTGACTTCAATGCTAAAATGTTTTTTTCTGCAAAAGCAACAGAACTGAATAATGTAGAGAAAACGCCGGTGTGAATATATATCACATGTCGTGTGTAAAGATCTGGCAGGATAGACCTGTGGAGTCCTGACCTCAGTGTTTTGTACGGGAACATTACTCCAAATAGTTCATTGCCCGCATGGAAATGTCAGACTCAGGCTCCTAATGACTCTGCAATCAATCACTTCAATGGCTCATGTACATCATCAGGTTAGGTGTTACTGTGCATTGCTTGCATGTGTGTCTTGTTAAGGGCCCTTTCACGAGCATTTACCTTAAAAAAAAATGAAAAAAAAATTCCAGTATTGCTGGACTTACACAGGACATTTTGGGTGAGCCCGATACTGGCTGAAAAAACAATCGCCAATCGATGATACAGCACGTCGAGGTAACAATAGTTAATACAATCGTTCGCTCCCATTGACTTCCATAATGTCGGCAGCACTTTCCCCTGTTTACACGGGGAGATGTGCTGCCGACTAGCAATACTTTTTTGGGCTGCATAATAGAATCTGACCAGCTGATGAGCGAGCATTTGCTTGGTCATCGGCTGATCGTTGCCCTGTTCACAGAGCAATGATCGGGAAAGAGTGTTTGTATGATCATTGGTCCACGTAAAAGAGACTTTAGGGCTCATGCCTAGGTCGTGCAGAGGTAGGAGTTGGCCCATGTTAGGTGGAGGCCTCGTTACAGATTGTGCCCAGGAACATCAATTACGCCCCTGGCTCATGCACATGGTCAAATTATAGATCTGTATTGTATGGATCCATAATACGGCGCCAATAGCCTGCTTCCTGCCCATTCTGTACTGGAGTATGTGACAAAAAAAATGATGGTATGTTCCATCACATGCCGTATTATGGAGGTATTCTCCTCTAGAGTATTGCTACTAGGGAAGAATATGGTGCTTCACACTGGTACCACACTGCACACACAGAGATCGTGTGGGTAGATCCATAGGCACTCCATGTTCCACTGTCAGTTTTGGACTGAGGTTCCTTGGGTCTACTAAAGGATATGATTTTGAGCACCCACCCTCAATCTATACAGAACATGTGCACCTCTTTTATCTTTTATCGTTATTATTATTTTCTTGTTATCATGGCACATACAAAACATATCATCAATAAGGTCTAATAGGTTATTTGAGAACCAACCCATAAAAAATAGACCCTAGTGGCAAGTGATTGGCTCCAAAATCAGCTCCAAATGGAGTTTTATTCTGCTGGACATTTGGGGTTCAATAATGCGTCAGAGCCTGGGCCCACCACAGGATCTTCTGTAACCGTGGTTGAGTAGTTCTACCCTGCATAAGGCCTTATATATAATCAGGGCCGCCATCAGGAATTTCAGGGCCCCCTACAGCTAAATTTTCTGGGCCCCCCTACCGTGGCACCGCCTGTTAATGGTACTCCGTCCAGCACTATATCATGGTACCCAGGGCCGCCATGAGGGGGGGTATTATGGGTACTGATGTGAGAGGCCCGGCCAAACCTAATTGAAAGGGGGGCCCGGCAACTGCCGCGACTTGCCTTTGGTAGAAAAAAAACAGGCCCCTGCAATGGGGCCCGTTTTTTTCACCAAAAGAATGTCGTGAGCTGCGGGCCCCCCTTTCAATTAGGTTTGGCCGGGCCTCTCACATCAGTACCCATAATACCCCCCCTCATGGCGGCCCTGGGTAGCATGGGGGCCGTCAAACACTGCCGCCCGTGCGACCGATCGCGCGCACCCGCAAACTCCCGCGCATGCGCACCGGCGACCGCCTGGAACCGCGCACCGAATTTTGAGGCAGATTTTGACCTGCCCACACTATCTTGCCGCGTTTTTTGCCCGCGGCGATTGAGGACAGCAGACAAAAAACGCAGGGAAAAATGCATTTTCTGCCTCCCATTGATTTCGATGGCAGGTCAGAGGCAGAACCGCGGCAAGAAAGGACGTGCTGCTTTTTCTTTTTTCCGCGACTGGCTCCCATTGATTTCAGACTAAATCAATGGGAGGCGGTTTTGGAAGTTTTTTGGTGCTGATTCTGACGCAGTGTCCGAGTCAATATCAAGGGCCAAAAACTGTGTGAACTGGGCCTTATTGTTAGGGCTTATTCAGACGAACGTGTAATACGTCCGTGCAACGTGTGTGATTTTCACGCGCCTCGCACGGACCTATATTACTCTATGGGGCCGTTCAGACGGTCAGTGATTTTCATGCAGCGTGTGTCCGTGTGTCCGCTGTGTAAAACTCACGACATGTCCGATATTTGTGCATTGTTCGCGCATCACGCACCCATTGAAGTCAATGGGTGCGTGAAAATCCCGCCCAGCACTTCCGCAGCCGTATAAACTATGAATGAAAACAGAAAAGCACCACGTGCTACAAACATACAAACAGAGTGTCATAATGATGGCGGCTGCGCGAAAATCACGCAGCCGCGCATCATACGCTGCTGACACATGGAGCGGTTATGACCTTTTGCATGCACAAAACGCCACGTTTTGGCGCACACAAAAAGCACACGCTTGTGTGAATCCGGCCTTAGGGTAGGAACACACTAGGCATTAACGCTGCAGTTTTTATGCAACACGTTTTATTGTGGCAAATCCACAGCGTATCACAGTCGCAGCAGAGTGGATGAGGTTTAAACAAATCTCATCCACACGCTGCAAAAAAAATGGACCTGCAGTGTGACTTTTTAAGCCGCAGCATGTCAATGTATTCTGTGGAATCGCTGCTCCTCTGTTGCGGAAATGCTGCGTTTCTGCCGCAAAAATCACAAATGAGAAAAAATAAAAAAGGCACTTTTTTAAATTTATACAAATTTTAGACTTGCCCCGGCCGTAGTCCTGGTGACGCGATCCTCTATTCTTAGCGCAGCCCCGCCTCCTGTCATGACGTTTCATCCCATGTGACTGCTGCAGGTCACATGGTCTACAGCGTCGTCCCAGGAGGCGGGGCTACGTTCAGAAGAGAGAGATGCGTCACCTAAACTACGGCCGGGGCAAGTCTAAACTTTTATTTCCCTGCAGGATTCCCTGCAGGATTCCCGCAGCGGACACGCCTCACGAAACCTGCGCCACTATTTGGTGCGGTTTTGCTGGCGGAATTCCCTGCGGCTACTGGGGCGGATAAGCTGTGTAGTTTTACTCAGCATATCCGCCTAGTGTGTCCCTTATGATGTCGCTCCTGGAGCTGCTGCCGGTCTCTAAATAGGCAGTTGGTCCAGTGGAATTTGGAATTATTTTTTTTTGTGAACCAGCTTAAAAAAATACAAAACTTTTTTGTTAGGGCCTGTTCACATCACCGTTCGCTTCTGTTCCGTCTGAGGTTTCCGTCGGGTGAACCCCGCAACGGAAAGTGAAAGCTTCCGTTTCCATCACCATTAGCGCAGTCGACTACGCTATTGATTCCGTCCGAAAACCAGCCGGAACGGTGACGAACGGAAACCATTAGCGATGTTTCCGTCACCATTGAGATCAATGGTGACTGAAACGGAAGCTGTGCTGTCACTTTCACTTTCCGTTGCGGGGTTCACCCGACAGAAACCTCAGACGGAACCCCGGAGCGGAAGCGAACAGTGATGTGAACAGGCCCTAACACAAAAGTTTTGTGTTTTTTTAAGCTGGTTCACAAAAAAAAATAATTCCAAATTCTACTGGACCAACTGCCTATTTAGAGAGCGGCAGCAGCTACAGGAGCGACATCATAAAGGACACACTAGGCGGATATGCTGAGTAAAACTACACAGCTTATCCGCCCCGGTAGCCGCAGGGAATTCCGCCAGCAAAACCGCACCAAATAGTGGCGCAGGTTTCGTGAGGCGTGTCCGCTGCGGGAATCCTGCAGGGAAAAAAAAGTTTAGACTTACCCCGGCCGTAGTTTAGATGACGCATCTCTCTCTTCTGAACGTAGCCCCGCCTCCTGGGATGACGCTGTAGACCATGTGACCGCTGCAGCAGTCACATGGGATGAAACGTCATGACAGGAGGCGGGGCTGCGCTAAGAATAGAGGATCGCGTCACCAGGACTACGGCCGGGGTAAGTCTAAACTTTTTTATAAATGTAAAAAAGTACCTTTTTTTTTTCTCATGTGTGATTTTTGCGGCAGAACCGCAGCATTTCCGCAACAGAGCAGCGGCGATTCCACAGAATAAATTGACATGCTGCGGCTTAAAAAGCCAAAAGCCACACTGCAGGTCCATTTTTTTTGCAGCGTGTGAATGAGATTTGTTTAAACCTCATCCACTCGGCTGCGACTGTAATACTCTGCGGATTTTCCACAATAAAATGTGTTGCATAAAATCCGCAGTGTTCATGCCTAGTGTGTTCCTACCCTGAGGCCGGATTTACACGAGCGTGTGCTTTTTGTGTGCGCAAAAACGTGGCGTTTTGTGCATGCAAAAGTTCATAACCGCTCCGTGTGTCAGCAGCGTATGATGCGCGGCTGCGTGATTTTCGCGCAGCCGCCATCATTATGACACTGTTTGTATGTTTGTAGCACGTGGTGCTTTTCTGTTTTCATTCATAGTTTATACTGCTGCGGAAGTGCTGGGCGTGATTTTCACGCACCCATTGACTTCAATGGGTGCGTGATGCGCGAACAATGCACAAATATCGGACATGTCGTGAGTTTTACGCAGCGGACACACGGACACACGCTGCGTGAAAATCACTGACCGTCTGCACGACCCCATAGAGTAACACAGGTCCGTGCGAGGCGCGTGAAAATCACGCGCGTTGCACGGATGTATTACACGTTCGTCTGAATAAGCCCTAACAATAAGGCCCAGTTCACACAGTTTTTGGGCCTTGATATTGACTCGGACACTGCGTCAGAATCAGCACCAAAAAACTTCCAAAACTGCCTCCCATTGATTTAATCTGAAATCAATGTGAGCCAGTTGCGGAAAAAAGAAAAAGCAGCACGTCCTTTCTTGCCGCGGTTCCGCCTCTGACCTCCCATCGAAATCAATGGGAGGCAGAAAATGCATTTTTTGCTGCGTTTGTCTGCTGTCCTCAATCGCAGCGGGCAAAAAACGCAGCAAAAAACGCGGCAAGATAGTGTGGGCAGGTCAAAATCTGCCTCAAAATTCTTTAAGGAATTTTGAGGCAGATTTTTTCGGCCTGCAAAATACTCTGTGTGAACAGGGCCATACATAAACAGCACTTTGAGATACTTTACTCACCGTGTCAGAAGAGCTGCTCCCACTCCAGTCCTCTTCAGGCGATGTCTTCGGTCCAGATGTCATCCTTCACCTTCACCTCCAGGCTCCAGAAAATGGCGGGGATCGTAGAACTGCCGCCGCGCAACAACTAGACTCCTCCCCCTCTCCTTACGCAGCCACGCTCTGGAGAAGGAGGAGGAGGCGGAGTCGGACGAGGAGGCGGAGTCGGACGAGGAGGAGGACGAGGAGGACGAGTCAGAGGCGGGCCAGCAGGTAAGTAGACTGCGCCGCTGTCCAGTGTGGCTGTGCTGTCCTGTCCTTCCCCCTGGATCTTGTGTTGCGGGCGCACCGCCTCCCTCTCGGCGGCGCGCCTGGACGCGCGCGCTTGCGGTCGTTCGCGCGCTCGCTCGTACGCGCGCAAGCGGGCGGTGTTTCGCGGCGGTGATAAGAGGGGGGCCCGCAGCTCACGGCGGTGTTAAACGAGAGGGGGGCCCGCAGCTCACGACATTGTTTTGGTGAAAAAAACAGGCCCCATTGCAGGGGCCTGTTTTTTTCTACCAAAGGCAAGTCGCGGAAGTTGCCGGGCCCCCCTTTCAATTAAGTTTGGCCGGGCCCCCTACACTACTACCCCTAATACCCCCCTGATGGCGGCCCTGTATATAATACATATCCCACATCTACTATGGGAAAAGTTAAAGTATGCAATATGAAAGATCTGCCATTCGGGGCATCCGAGAACGTTATGTGGAACCCACTATTTTAACCATTATGTAAATATAGGCTATAAATAACCCATAGGCGTAGTTATAGAGGGTGCAGAAGTAGCAATCGTACTTGGGCACTGGAGTCTGAGATGGCCCAAAGGCCCCTCTACCGGCACATGGTAGGTGGGGGCCCTGTTAGAGATTTTGCATTGGTGCCCAGGAGCTTCTAGTTATGCGTCTGAAATCTCCCTTTGGATGTTTTATTTGTAGAATAAGACAGAGCTATGTAAAACAATTCAAGTTTAAGCTACAGCTTTGGTCAGATGAGGTTAAAAAATGTTGCTTAAGTGCTAGCATACATTGCCAATAATGGATTTTCCCATAAAGGAGATTCCCAAAGCAGTGGATATGGAACCTATAAGTGCTACAGTTCTGACCTTTTCCATGAGAACCTTCTCTAGAAAATCCATGAGAACTACATATTTTTTTTAATTCTGCACCAAACTTCACACTGAATAAGAACAACAGTGACATCCGGTCTCACCACTGCTCATGGCACATCTGGAATCATTTAATGGTGAAACCAGTTAACCCCTGGCAGGGAAGTGGCAGCAGCATCCTTTGAGGCCATTCATTTTTCTCATTTCAGGAGACAAGGAGTGTGGGAGAGATAAGAAGCACATATGGAATGCAGAACGAGAACAAGATTCTTCTAAAGGGAGATTAGAGAGAAGGAACCCAGACATAACCTTGAGCCTACAAAGAAGGTGAAAGAGGATTGTGACACTGAACAGGACAAATATAGGAATAGGCAGGACAGAGGTCCATAGATTTACAAGCTGAAGGCAGAAAAAGGCCGTACTGCTATGCAATGTTATCCAATTAAAATAAGGAACGAAAAAATTATTTTTAAAAACGAATCCGGAATTAACCCCTTCCCCCATGCATGCATTCTGGGTCCTAATGATCCAACAATTTTGTTTGTGTTTCCCATTGTCACATTCAAAGAGCTATAACTTTTTTTTTTCCATCGACGTGTTGTTTGAGGACTTAGGGTATGTTCACACGCACTGTTTCAGATGTAATTCAGGCGTTTTACGCCTCGAATTACGCCTGAAAAAACGGCTCCATTACACCTGCAAGCATCTGCCCATTGCCTGCAATGGGTTTTACGATGTTCTGTTCCCATGAGCCTTTATTTTACGCGTCGCTGTCAAAATACGGCGCGTAAAATGACGGCTCGTCAAAAGAAGTGCAGGACACTTCTTGGGCCGTTTTTGGAGCCGTTTTTCCATAGACTATTGAAAACAGCTCCAGAAACAGCCGTGAAAAACCCAGCGAAAACACAGCAAAAAACACTGCGAAAAACGTCTGAAAATCTGGAGCTGTTTTCCCTTGAAAACAGGTCCGTATTTTCAGAAGTTTCTTGCTAAGCGTGTGAACATACCCTTATTTTTTGCAGTATGAGTTGTATTTTTCAATGGCACTATTTTGGGGTACATATACTTTTGAAATTTAACTTTTATTAACTTTTGTAGGGGGGTAGAAAACAACCTAGCAATAACGCCATATGAGGGCTTGTTTTTTGCAGGACAAGATGTAGTTTTCATTGTTACCATTTTGGGGTACATGGGACTCTTTGATTGAATTTTCTGATTAGTTTTTGGGGGGCAATGAAAAAAATAGCAATGCCACTGTTGCATTTTACGTTTTTTTTTCTTTTTTTACAGCGTTCAGCTTGCAGTTTAATTAATATGTTAAATTTACCCTAAAGGTATGTATACACGACTTATTTTCGGCCTTTTTTCAAGCCGTAAACGGCCGAAAAACTGCCGGAAAGTCGGAAGCAGAACGCCTCCAAACATCTGCCCATTAATTTCAATGGGAAATACGATGTTCTGTTTTTTTTAAAAACGGGCGCGTAAAAAAGTTTTTAGAGGCGTTTTTCATTGACTCTATAGAAAAACAGCTCCAAAAACGGCCGTAAAAAACACAGCGAAAAACGCAAGTTGCTAAAAAAAAATCTGAAAATCAGGAGCTGTTTTCCCTTGAAAACAGCTTCGTATTTTCAGACGTTTTTTAGTAAGCGTGTGAACATACCCTAAAACTGACAGGCAATCTCTTTGGCCATACCTCTGGCACAGAGTAATAGCCATATAGCCAGGGCTGGCTCGGGGCCTATTTAAGGCCCCCGGCTGTCCTGGCAACCTATTGACTATCCACGATCTAATTTGCGGGCCGCCGAAGGGTGACAGAGATTGCCCCCTCCCTCTGTTAACCACTTAGATGCTGCGGTTGCTATTGACTGCAGCATCTAAGGGGTTAACAGTTGCGATCGAAGTAAAGTTTGTTTGCTACTGTTAAATCAGGAGCCTGGCTGTCATGAGACAGCTGAGCACGGGCTCCAGCCCGCATGCGACACCCGTGCACGACTAGAATTAGGCCACTGTGAAAAGGCGGCAGTCTAGCTTAAGGCTCGTTAGTAATCACCGTGAAAAGGCATATAGGCATACCTCCCAACTTTCAAGTATCGCAAGGAGGGACAACAAATGCAAACTTTTTTCCTTTTTAAGCCATGCCTCTAATCCCACCCAATCCCCGCCTATACACACCAGATTCAGCCCACATAGTATCATGCTCCTATAGTGCCTCCCACAGAGTATAATACCAAATAACTGCCCCCACACAGTATAATGTCCTCTAGCTGCCACCATACAGTATAATGCCCCCATAGCTGCCACGATACAGTCTAATGCCCCGTAGATGCACCCATACAGTGTAAAGCCCCCATATAGTATAATGCCCACACAGATGCCCTCATGCAGTATAATTTCCACACAGATGCCCCCATACAATATCATGCCCAAACAAATGCCCCATTCAGTATAATGCCCAAACAAATTCCCCCATACAGCATAATGCCCCATAGTTGCCTCCATACAGCATAATGCCCCCATAGCTGCCCCATACAGCATAATGCCCACACAGATATCCCCATACAGTATAATGCCCCCATACAATATAATGCCCCATAGCTGTCACTATACAGCATAATGCCCTTATAGCTGACTAATACAGTATAATGCCCTATAGCTTCCCCCATACAGTACAATGCCCCCATAGCTGCCCCCATACGGTATGATGCCACCTTAGCTGCCCCATAGGGTATAATGCCCCCTTAGCTGCCCCTAGTGCCAGTGCCCACATACAAAGTGCCAGTGCCCACATAGATAATGCCAGAGTGCTCATGTAGAAAGTGCCACACACAGTGCCCATGTAGATAGCATCATAGTGTCCCCTGTAGATAGTGCCACAGTGCCCATGTAGATAGCATCATAGTGTCCCCTGTAGATAGTGCCACAGTGCCCATGTAGATAGTGCCACACACCCCTTGAAGATAGCTCTACCCCCCCTGTAGATAGCGCCATTTTGACTCCCTCTAGGACGGAATCACCAACCAGGGCATTCCGCTCTAGGAGGAGCCACTGACATCACTGCCCATAAATACACAGTGTTGTCAGGGGTTCCCTCTAGGCGCGAAATCCCCAGCCAGAGCGTTGGCAAAGCTACATACTAATTCTGGATTCAACTGGGTTTGGGTTCAACTGTATCTGCGTCCTGAGGACGCAGATACAGTTGACAGCGGGACGTAATCCAGGACTGTCCTGTATATAGTATAATGCCCACACAGATGCCCCCATGCAGTATAATACCCACACAGATGCCCCCATACAGTATAATACCCATACAGATGCCCCCATGCAGTATAATGCCCCCAAAACATTCCCCCATACAGCATAATGCCCCATAGCTGCCCCCATACAGCACAATGCCCCCATAGCTGTCCCGATACAGTATAATGCCCACCCAGATATCCCCATACAGTATAATGCCCCCATACAGTATAATGCCCCAGAGCTGCCCCCATACAGCATAATGCGCTTGTAGCTGACCCATACAGCATAAAGCCCCCATAGCTGCTCTTATACAGTATAATACCACCTTAGCTGCCACCATACACTATAATGCCCCCACAGCTGCCCCATACGGTATAATAACCGTATAGCTTCCCCATACAGTATAATGCCCCCAAAGCTGCCCCCATACATTATAACCTTAGCTGTCGCCATACAATATAATGCCCCCTTAGCTGCCCCTAGTGCCAGTGCCCACAAATAAAGTGCCAGTGCCCATGTAGATAGTGCCACAGTGCCCATGTAGATAGTGCCACACCCCCCTGAAGATAGTGCTACCACCCTCCTGTAGATAGCGCCATTGGGACTCCTTCTAGGATGGAATCCCCAACCAGCGCATCGACACACCGTGGCTGGGGATTCCACTCCAGGAGGAGCCCCTGACGCCACTGTCCTTATATGGATAGTGTCATCAGGGGTTTCCTCTAGGAGCGTAATCCCGGGCCAGAGCGTTGCCGACGCTCTGGCTGGGGATTCCGCTCCTAGAGGGAACCCCTGACATTATATATGGACAGTGACATTAGGGGTTCCCTCTAGGAGTGGAATCCCCAGCCAGAGCGTCGGCAACGCCCTGGCAGGGGATTCCGCTGCTGGAGCCACATACTAATGCTAAAGCAGGGAGCTGAAGGTTCCCTGCTTCAACATTGGGTTCAACTGTATCTGAGGATGCAGATACAGTTGACAGCGGGACACCACCCTGAATGCGGGACGGTTGGGAGGTATGGTATAGGTGGTCACTGACGGATTAAAGTACTAGAATCCTTATTTATGTAAGGCCAAAATACAACAATGTACATCTTAGTAAATGTGTCTATGTTTTTGGGAAAATGTGCATGTGCTACTGTTGAATATCCCAAGATAGTGGTTAGAATGCCAAGCAAGTTCAAGTAATTTATGTAAGAGTGACTTTACGCGCAGCATTTTTAGGAAACAATTTGTAGCTTTTTTTGCAGCAAAAACACTGCAGCCAGATGTTGGCTTGAATTCAATAGGGAATTATTAAACACACTACAAACTGTAGTCATGGGGGTAGGGAAACGGACAAGTGAGCCCTAATCTACCCGCCACTCTGTCCCTGCCTACTTGCAACGACCCGCCCTAGGCGACGGGGTACAACTGGGCGGCGGTCCCTACGCTCAGTAAGTGCACGAGACAAACAGACAAGGGTACACAAAGCTAAGGGAAATGGGGCAGTTGCCCACGGCAACACCGTGAGCAACAAGAGTGGTGAACGAGCCGAGTCAAACCAGAAGGGAACGAGGTACCAAACGCAGAGCAGGAGAGTAGTCAGTAAGCCAGGGTCAGTATGGAGCAGGATCAAATAGTTAGAAGCTGTAGCTGGGCCAGGAAACCACACGAGAAGAATCACAAGCAAAGGAGGAACAGGAAAGGCAGGTATAAATAGACAGAGGGCGGGAGCTAGCTCCGTCTGGCCAGGCTGCGATAGGCTCTCCCGCTCCTAAGCCTGCCATCCTGAGTGGTGGAAGATGGAGTCAGTCTCAGAGACATAGACTCAGGTGCAGACTGATTACCTATGGGCGTATACACAGAAGTTGTGCCTGGCAGATCCTTTACACAAACAGTGCAATTTTTTTGGTAGTGTTTTTTTTTTTTGCCTTGCGTTTTTTTGGGCTCAGTGGCGTTTTTGGAAAGTTGCAGCAAGCCTAGCTTTGGCATTTTTCTCCAGCATTTAGTGGCGTTTTTCTCCCATAGACCACCATATATTTTTTTTGCCTCTTCAAAAATGCATGTTTCAATGTGTGTGGAATTTTTGCATCACATGATCTTTTATTCACATAATTTGCAATGTGAAAGACACCACCCAGAAGCAAAACTCAGATAGTAAAACACACTATTAGCTAAAAATTTGTATCTATATTCGGGAGAGCTGGTTGACAACCCTTATGGCCAACATTAGGGATTGTTACCCAGCTTCCCTAAAAGTATATGTGATAAATTTGACCGAATATGCAGTAGCACCCATTTGCTTGTTTCTATTAAGGTATCTAGTAGATTTGGGTTTTATGTCGAAGGGGTTGGATGACATTAGAAAAACAAATGAATGTGTCAAGCTATTTCTGAAAAAACAACAACTCAAAAATGTGAAAGTTTACTTACTATGCCTAATATTGGTCTAGAAATAGCCACTCTAGATTATTGGCTTAGTAACCAATACCATAAAGTTTAGAAACAAAATTGTGAACCATAAACAAAAATGGTATATAAAATACATGTTTCACATATTCACATATTATATATTTTATATAAATTAACCCATTACAACTTTTATGACCAGCGTCGGACTGGGGTCCATGTTGTTATGATTGTACACATAGGACATATCATCGATAAGGTCTAATAGGTTATTTGTGAATCACTCATAAGAAATAGAACCTAGTGCCACACCGCCCCCTGAAGATAGTGCTACCACCCTCCTGTAAATAGCGGCATTAGGACTCCTTCTAAGATGGAATCCCCAACCAGAGCATCGACACACTGTGCCTGGGGATTCCACTCCAGGAGGAGCCCCTGACGTCACTGTCCTTATATGGATAGTGTCATCAGGGGTTTCCTCTAGGAGCGGAATCCCGGGCCAGAGCGTTGACAACGCTCTGGCTGGGGATTCCGCTCCTAGAGGGAACCCCTGATATTATATATGGACACTGACATTAGGGGTTCCCTCTAGCAGCGGAATCCCCAGCCAGAGCGTCGGCAATGCTCTGGCAGGGGATTCCGCTGCTGGAACCACATACTAATGCTGAATCAGGGAGCTGAAGGTTCCCTGCATCAACATTGGGTTCAACTGTATCTGAGGATGCAAATACAGTTGACAGCAGGACACCACCCTGAATGCGGGACAGTTGGGAGGTATGGTATAGGTGGTCACTAACGGATTAAAGTACTAGAATACTTATTTATGTAAGGCCCAAACAAAATACAACAATGTACATCTTAGTATATGTGTCTATGTTTTGGGGAAAATGTGCACGTGCTACTGTTGAATACCCCAAGATAGTGGTTAGAATGCCAAGCAAGTTCAAGTAATTTATGTAAGAGTGACTTCACATGCAGCATTTTTAGGAAACAATTTGTAGCTTTTTTTGCAGCAAAAACGCTGCGGCCAGATGTTGGCTTGAATTCAATAGGGATTTATTAAACGCACTACAAACAGTGCAATTTTTTTGCTAGTGTTTTTTTTTTTTTGCCTTGCATTTTTTTGGGCTCAGTGGCGTTTTTGGAAAGTTGCTGCAAGCCTAGCTTTGGCATTTTTCTCCAGCATTTAGTGGCGTTTTTCTCCCGTAGACCACCATATATTTTTTCAAAAATGCATGTGTCAATGTGTGTGGAATTTTTGCATCACATGATCTTTTATTCACATAATTTGCAATGTGAAAAACGCCACCCAGAAACAAAACTCAGATAGTAAAACACACTATTAGCTAAATATTTGTATCTATATTTGGGAGAGCTGGGTGGCAACCCTTATGGCCAACATTAGGGATTGTTACCCAGCTTCCCTAAAAGTATATGTGATAAATTTGACCAAATATGCAGTAGCATCCATTCGCTTGTTTCTTTTAAGGTATCTAGTAGATTTGGGTTTTATGTCGAAGGGGTTGGATGAGATTAGAAAAACAAATGAATGTGTCAAGCTGTTTCTGAAGAAAAACAAACTCAAAAATGCCAAAGTTTACTTACTATGACTAATATTGGTCTATAAATAGCCACTCTAGATTATTGGCTTAGTAACCAATACCTTAAAGTTTAGAAACAAAATTGTGAACCATAAACAAAAATGGTATATAAAATACATGTTTCACATATTCACATATTATATATTTGATATCATTTAACCCATTACAACTTTCAGGACCAGCGTCGGACTGGGGTCCCTTGGGCCCACTAGAGGGAATGATTCTGAGGACCCATTCACCATCTCTAAAGAATATGTGCATATCCACGTGTTGTTATCATTGTACACATAGGACATATCATCGATAAGGTCTAATAGGTTATTTGTGAATCACACATATGAAATAGAACATAGTGACAAGTGCTCGGGTCCGAAGTCATCTCCAAATGGAGTTGTCTTCTGCTAGACCTTTTGGGAGCCATTATTGGGTCAAAGTCTGGGCCTATCGGAGGATCCTCTGGAGCCCTGGAGGGCCAGTCCGACCCTGATCATGCATTTGATATTACATGGCAAAATTGCGGCATGCTTGAAGTATTCATCCCTAGAAGCGTTATGAACACTGTATATGAAATCGTTCTGGTCTTATGACACAAAATACGTCTGTCCCTAGGGAAACAAGCAATATAGACACAATTTCACTATAACTACCTGATAAATACATTTACAAAAATACTTTTAGTATTTTATGAATGACGAAAAAAAAATCACAAAAGACATTGTCAGAAATGTATTTTTATACAAATGTTTCCCCAAAATAGAAATAATATACAAATTTATATGAAGACGTACCATCTAAAATTGTCAGTATTTCCTGGAACAAGAAGGCATCGTACAGCTATGTAGCCTACATGATTAAAAAGTTATGTGGGGGGGGTGGACACAAATTTTTTTTTTGTCTGGTTATGATGTCTAAAATTGGCCCTTCTAGCATGGTCCTTAGGACGGACACCCTGACAGATCCTCTTTAGAATCACAGTTGCAAGAGAGACCCCAGGAGCACAGACTGAGAAACAAGACAGTTAAAGAACACAGACAAGAAGACATAGTGATTACATGAAAACAGAGAAATTGTTGGTCGCAGAGAGCAGAGGAAAAGAATCATTACCGGCTGCAGGCATAGAAGGAATCAGGCAGTGGTGTAACTACCGCCGTAGCAGCCATAGCTGAAAGTCCCCCGAAGTTCTCCATCACAAACTTCGGACTTCCGGGGTCTGTGTCGGCAGCTCCGTAGAAATGAATGGAGCACCGGTCGCGCTTGTGCGCATGCGTGACCAGCGCTCCTTTAATTTTTATTGCGCTGCGCAGACGCCGGAAGTCAGAGGTTAGTCATGGAGAACTTCGGGGGACGTTCTCCCTATTGCTGCCATCGATCACACATGTATCCCCTATCCTGTGTATCTTTTGTAGGACACACTGTAGGTCGCATTTTTTTGGGGGGTTGGGGACGCTGTATGGCGTTTCCTACAGCGGGGGGGGGGGGCTGTATGGCGTTCCCTACAGGGGGGGGCTGTATGGCGTTCCCTACTGGGGGGGCTGTATGGCGTTCCCTACAGGGGGGGGCTGTATGGCGTTATCTACAGGGGGCGGCTGTATGGCGTTATCTACAGGGGGGGGGGCTGTTTGGCGTTCTCTACAGTAGGGTCTGTATGGCGTTCTCTACAGGGGGGACTGTATGGCATTAGCGCCATACAGCCCCCTCTGTAGATAACGCCATACAGTCCCCCCTGTAGATAACGCCATACAGCCCCCTCTGTAGATATCTACAAAGGGGGCTGTATGGCGTTATCTACAAAGGGGGCTGTATGGCGGTATCTACAGGGGGGGCTGTATGGCGCTATCTACAGAGGGGGCTGTATGACGCTATCTACAGGGGGGGCTGTATGGCGTTATCTACAGGGGGGCTGTATGGCGTTATCTACAGGGGGGGCTGTATGGCGCTATCTACAGGGGAGGGCTCTATGGCGTTACCTACAGAGGGGGCTGTATGGCGCTATCTACAGAGGGGGCTGTATGGCGCTATCTACAGAGGGGCTGTATGGCGCTATCTATAGGGGGGCTGTATGCCGCTATCCACAGGGGGGCTATATGGCGTTACCTACAGGGGGTCTGTATGGCGCTATCCACAGGGGGGCTGTATGGCGTTACCTACAGGGGGGCTGTATGGCGCTATCTACAGGGGGGGCTGTATGGCGCTATCTACAGTGGGGGCTCTATGGCGTTTTCTACAGTGGGGACTGTATGGCGTTAACGCCATACAGCCCCCTCTGTAGATAACGCCATACAGTCCCCCTGTAGATATCTACAAAGGGGCTGTATGGCGTTATCTACAAAGGGGGCTGTATGGCGCTATCTACAGGGGAGGCTGTATGGCGCTATCTACAGGGGGGCTGTATGGCACTATCTACAGAGGGGGCTGTATGGCGCTATCTACAGGGGGGCTGTATGGCGTTATCTACAGGGGGGCTGTATGGTGTTATCTACAGGGGGGCTGTATGGCGTTACCTACAGGGGAGCTGTATGGCGCTATCTACAGGGGGGGCTGTATGGCGCTATCTACAGTGGGGGCTCTATGAAGTTCTCTACAGTGGGGACTGTATGGCGTTAGCGCCATATAGCCCCCTCTGTAGATAACGCCATACAGTCCCCCCTGTAGATATCTACAATGGCGGCTGTATGGCGCTATCTACAGAGGAGGACCGTATGGCATTACCTACAGAGGGGGCTGTATGACGCTATCTACAGAGTGGGCTGTATGACGTCATCTACAGGGGGGCTGTATGGCGTTACCTACAGGGGGGCTGTATGCCGCTATCCACAGGGGGGCTATATGGCGTTACCTACAGGGGGGCTGTATGGCGCTATCCACAGGGGGGCTGTATGGCGTTACCTACAGGGGGCTGTATGGCGCTATCTACAGGGGGGGCTGTATGGCGCTATCTACAGGGGGGCTGTATGGCGCTATCTACAGGGGGGGCTGTATGGCGCTATCTACAGGGGGGCTGTATGGCGCTATCTACAGGGGGGCTGTATGGCGCTATCTACAGGGGGGCTGTATGGCATTATCTACAAGGGGAGGCTGTAAAAAAAGCACTTTCTACAAGGGGGGGGGGGTTGTGTGACACCCAGGGGAGGGGGGCCCCAGTCAAAAGTTTGCTATGGGGCCCAGTCTTTCCTAGTTACGCCCCTGGGATCAGGCCTCATGCACATATGTGGAAACAGAGACATCCAGGCAGCACAGGTACATGAGACAGAGCTAAACACAGAATAGCTGAAAAGAAATAGAAAGTAGGACAGAAACTGACAGAAAAATGGAAAGAAGATGAAAAACTAATCAAAAACTGTAACAAGGGGCGACTGAGAGGGAATTTAGGTCCCTGGCCATTAAAGGTCAATGTCCCTTACCATCCACTATAGTCACGATACTCTATTTTTGGTTAAATTAATTGCATATGAGATGCGCTCGTCACTCGCATATTTTGTGGGCCCTGCTGTTAGGGGAGAATTTATGAATACTCTACGTGTCAAAAAGTTGCTTTTTGCGCAAAAATTTTGTGACTTTTCTATTTTTATGCTACCTTTGAAACCTTAAAAAAAAAAAGGAAGGCGCTTAGCAGGAGGGGAAGGGTCATCACGGCCCGGTAAAGTAACTATAATTTATGCCAGAATGCCGTCTTAGCTGGAGTAGATTTGATTTTTATGCCGCATGGATAGCCAGAGATGCGCCTAATTTATTAAGAGGTCTGTGCCTTCAACTTTCTCTAGATTAAGAATGGTGAATAAAATGCCAGTCTTAATAAATTGCCTCCTAAGTGTTCTTAATGACTAAGGGGTCATAGGCCCATTCTAGCTACGGGCCTTCAGGCATTGCCCTAATGTCTAGTCAGTCCTCCTCTGATTATAATGCAAAAAAACACCATGATTACATTTTTGTATGCTTATGTTGTAAAATGGGGGGTCTACGGGATAAAAAAAAATGCACCAGGAACACTAAAAAACTCGCAAAAATATGCATAATGTTAATAGGAATACATATTTTCCTATTTATTCACTGCAAATATCTGGCCCTTGTGTTTTTGCTCAGGAAAATGGTGCGTTATATGACACCCATACAGATCAGTATTGATTGCCATACTGTCCACAATATAGAAAAAATGTTTGGGAGGATTCCTCCAGCTCACCTTATCGCATATGTGGACTTGCGCACGGGTCCTCGTGTCGGCACACGTATGAAATGGAAGGAAGACAAAGAAATGGATCCAGCGCTGTGTCCTTGAAGTCTTTTAAAAGGAAACTATTTCCAAGTTTTATTGATATAGTAAGAAAAAATTAAAAACAATCGTATTGTAGGTAGATATTCTCGAGTGAAATAATGGATTTATGGCAGTGTGAGCGGTGCCTACGCGTTTCTGACGCTTGCAGCGTCCTTAATCATGGCTTATGTTGAGCCATGATTAAGGACGCTGCAAGCGTCAGAAACGCGTAGGCACCGCTCACACTGCCATAAATCCATTATTTCACTCGTAGAAATCTACCTACAATGCGATTGTTTTTAATTTTTTCTTACTATATCAATAAAACTTGGAAATAGTTTCCTTTTAAAAGACTTCAAGGACACAGCGCTGGATCCATTTCTTTGTCTTCCTGTCCACAATATAGTTCATAATATAGAAAGTACTGCGGCTCAAAGTTCACACAATAATTTTAGGGAGATCTGCTTCCCTGTCCTTCATTAATTACCAGAGACCATTACCAGAATAGCAAAACAGTTACAAAGGAAAAGTTGACGTGCGCACATCTGTTTTATCACTTTTTTGGATCCATTCTTATCTGTTTTCATTCGTTTTCATCTGTATTATTGCAATCCTTCTTTATCTTATCTTGTGTTCTGAGAATAAAAAAATAAAAATGAAAAGCAAAAATGCAAAAGTGACTTCCTTAGAAATAAAAAGACCATCCAACACTGACTGAAAAAGGGCATTTTGACTATTAAAGAACATGGAAACAATTGACTACACAAACACAAATCACACACATCAAACACCATAGAGATGAGGCCTAGCACGGACCTATAGAAAAGCTAAAAATATTACAATCCCCGGCTGAGCATTTTAAAGGCATTTTAGCCATGTAAGCTAAAGAGGTTTTCTCACGAGGGCAACTCTAACCATGTGTGCCCTATGACTAGAATAAAGAGCTCCTATGTAAGATCAGCTCCCGCTCTGGTGGACTCGGCAGGTCCATGCAATACATGGTCGGCCATTTGTTTAAATGGTGATCACTGGAAGATAAATATATGGCCAAACGTGGCTTTCCCCAATGATAACAGCTCATCTCCGGGGATGTCGTCTTCTGTTTAACTAGGGTTTGTCTTCATGAAACAACTTCTTTAAAGACAGCAGTTTTTTTTAAGGTTGCAATAGGTTTGAAACCATGCAATGTTTTTTTTTTTTCCTTTAAATTATTGCAGGCTCTTTGTTGCATAGTTTAGTTATTGACTTCAAAGGAGAAAAAGCACAAAAAAATGTGCAGTTTAATATATCCAGTACAACACATAGAAGTAGTCCTAGAATTATTTTGCTTTTAAGGGAATGTATTGCAAGAATTATTTTTTTTTTTTTTTTGAGCAGTTCCCAAAATTGCAGCATGGTCACTGTGGTAAAGCAACCTCATTGATTTATGCTGCAAATTTGGGGTGGACACACTCTCCTCTAGTGTCCTCACACAATCCCCCCTCCCTTCTTCTGGCTAGTGCCAGGAGAAGGAGGGGTTTGAATGTCTTCAAACCTCCTACACTGTGTGCCGCCATTTTCTGAGCGACTGCACAGCGGTAGGAGGATTAGATACAGGGCTCAGCAGACAGTATCACACATGAACATACACGAACATAATATGCACATCATACACGAACATAAATTACCTGCTCCTGCCACCGGCACCGCTGGTCTAACAAAGTTCTTGCCACCTACGCTCCTCTTCATTGCGCCTTCGCTTCGTTGAACATATGGCAGGAAGCCGCGGCCGGAACTCGTCATCTTACTGTCCGGCAGCGGCTTCCGGTCCACATGAAAATGGCGCCGGATTTCGCTCTACGAACGAGCTTTGTTTTGGTCTGTGTGGGAGTGGTTGTATGTGCCATATCGTATCGACACATACAGAGATGAAAAAAAAATGGCAGCCCCATAGAGAAGTAAAAGTATGAATACAGTAAAAAGTAAAAAATGAGAACACAAATAAATAAAATTTTTGTTAATATTATATTAAAAGCAATATAATAATAATAATAATAATAATAATTATAATAATAATAAAAAAATCATGACACCTTCCCTTTAAACTAGAAACACTAAGGATTTTGCAGCGAAAAAAGGCACGTCAGACACACAAGTGGAGATTTAGCAAGTGTCATTAAAGAGGTTGTCCAGTCATAAGAAACTGATGTCCTATCCTCAGGATAGACCATCAAATTCTGATCGGTGGGGGTCCGACTACCGGCAACCCGCTAATCAGCTGTTTTGAGGGGCCGCAGCGCACGTACGAGAGCAGAACAGCTGATTGGCGGGGGTGCCGGTAGTTGGACCACCAGCGATCAGATATTGATGGCCTATCCTATACATTAATTTCTTGTGACTAGACAACCCCTTTAAATCAATTATTTTACATGGTGGCGAAAATGGAGGAAATTGTGCCAAAATTATCAAAATAGTGCTAGTGGCATGACCAATTTGTCGAACCTCCTCGAAACTTACATTTTCCTTACGCCAACTGGGGCTAAGAGGAGTTATTAAACAGGTAAAATTGATGGCCTATACTTAGGATAGGGCATCAATATTAGATCAGTGGGGGTCCCACTCTCAGCACCTCTGCCAATCAAATGTGTGAAGGGGCCGCGGCACTTTTTCAGCCATTTCTTGTCATGTAAATCTTAGAGCGTATTCCATTTTTGCTAGGGTCCTTTAGGTACCACCACTTTCAGTACATGATGCATACCTCCCAACCTTTGAATTCGGAAAAGAGGGACATTTTAAAGCCACGCCCCTAACCACGCCCAATATCCCGCATAAACACATCAAATCACAGCCAGATCCTTCTGTAAATAACACGCGTATTCTCACTGCGGATCTCTGGACTGTCTGGATATCACAGATATTATGGATCTGGTTATGTCGTCTTTATGTTACTTTTCCTATCTTGGGTTTAATATTCGCTCATCATGGCGGCGGCACAGGACAAACCTAAAGGCTGAAAACAATGAAAGTCAAGAGGGAGACCCTGTGGTGGATGACTTTTCAATTGACAGGCAGCAGAGTTACATGATGGGGATTTTTTTTTCCAGTTGTGTAACTCTGCTAACGCTCAATGGAAAAATCATCCACCAGAGCCCCCCTGTAGATTTCTCCAAACACAGCCCCCCTGTACATAGCACCAGACACAGCCCCCCTGTAGATTGCTCCACACACAGCCCCCTGTAGATTGCTCCACACACAGCCCCCCTGTACATAGCACCACACACAGCCCCCTGTAGATTGCTCCACCCACAGCCCCTCTGTAGATAGCGCCACACACAGCCCCCCTGTAGATAGCTCCACACACAGCCCCCCTGTACATAGCGCCACACACAGCCCCCTGTAGATGGCTCCAAACACAGTCCCCTGTAGATAGCTCCACACACAGCCCCCTGTAGATAGCTCCAGATACAGCCCCCCTGTAGATAGCTCCAGATACAGCCCCCTGTAGATAGCTTCAGACACAGACCCCCTGTAGATTGCTCCACACACAGCCCCCTGTACATAGAATCACACACAGCCCCCCTGTAGTTAGCTCCAGATACAGCCCCCTGTAGATTGCTCCACACACAGCCCCCTGTACATAGCGCCAGACACAGCCCCCTGTACATAGCGCCAGATACAGCCCCCCTGTAGATAGCTCCAAACACAGCCCCCTGTAGATATCTCCACACACAGCCCCCTGTAGATAGCTCCACACACAGCCCCCTGTAGATAGTGTCAGATACAGCCCCCTGTAGATAGCTCCAAACACAGCACCCATGTAGATAGCTCCAGATACAGCCCCCTGTACATAGCGTCAGATACAGCCCCCCTGTAGATAGCTCCAAACACAGCCCCCCTGTAGATAGCTCCACACACAGCCCCCTGTAGATAGCTCCACACACAGCCCCCTGTAGATAGATCCACACACAGCCCCCCTGTAGATAGTGCCAGACACAGCCCCCCTGTAGATAGCTACAGATACAGCCCCCCTATAGATAGCTCCGCACACAGCCCCCTGTAGATAGCGTCAGATACAGCCGCCTGTAGATAGCTCCAAACACAGCCGCCCTGTAGATAGCTACACACACAGCCCCCCTGTAGATAGCTCCAGATACAGCCCCCCTGTAGATAGCTCCAGATACAGCCCCCTGTAGATAGCTCCAGACACAGCCCCCCTGTAGATTGCTCCACACACAGCCCCCCTGTACATAGAACACACATAGCTCCCCTGTTGATAGCTCCAGATACAGCCCCCCTGTAGATTGCTCCACAGACAGCCCCCTGTAAATAGTGCCAGACACAGCCCCCCTGTAGATAGCCTCACACACAGCCCCCTGTAGATAGATCCACACACAGCCCCCCTGTAGATAGTGCCAGAAACAGCCCCCCTGTAGATAGCTACAGATACAGCCCCCCTGTAGATAGCTCCACACACAGCCCCCTGTAGATAGCGGCAGATACAGCCCCCTGTAGATAGCTCCAGATACAGCCCCCCTGTAGATAGCTTCAGATACAGCCCCCTGTAGATAGCTCCAGACACAGCCCCCCTTTAGATTGCTACACACACAGCCCCCCTGTACATAGAGCCGCACACAGCCCCCCCTGTAGATAGCTCCAGATACAGCCCCCCTGTAGATTGCTCCACACACAGCCCCCTGTACATAGCGCCAGACACAGGCCCCCTGTACATAGTGCCAGATACAGCCCGATGTAGATAGCTCCACACACAGCCCCCTGTAGATACCTCTACACACAGCCCCCTGTATATAGCTCCACACACAGCCCCCCTGTAGATAGTGCCAGACACAGCCCCCCTGTACATAGCACCAGATACAGCACCCCTGTAGATAGCTCCAAACACAGCCCCCTGTAGATTGCTCCACACACAGCCCCCCTGTAGATAGCCCCACACACAGCCCCCTGTAGATAGATCCACACACAGCCCCCTGTAGATAGTGCCAGAAACAGCCCCCCTGTAGATAGCTACAGATACAGCCCCCTGTAGATAGCTCCACACACAGCCCCCTGTAGATAACGTCAGATACAGCCCCCTGTAGATAGCTCCAGATACAGCCCCCCTGTAGATAGCTTCAGATACAGCCCCCTGTAGATTGCTCCAGACACAGCCCCCCTTTAGATTGCTACACACACAGCCCCCCTGTACATATAACCGCACACAGCCCCCCCTGTAGATAGCTCCAGATACAGCCCCCCTGTAGATTGCTCCACACACAGCCCCCCTGTACATAGCGCCAGACACAGCCCCCCTGTACATAGTGCCAGATACAGCCCCGATGTAGATAGCTCCACACACAGCCCCCTGTAGATACCTCCACACACAGCCCCCTGTATATAGCTACACACACAGCCCCCCTGTAGATAGTGCCAGACACAGGCCCCCTGTAGATAGCTCCACACACAGCCCCCTGTAGATAGCGTCAGATACAGCCCCCTGTAGATAGCGTCAGACACAGCCCCCCTGTAGATAGCGCCACACACAGCCTCCCTGTACATAGCTCCACACACAGCCCCCCTGTACATAGCATCAGATACAGCTCCCTGTAGATAGTGCCACACACAGCCCCCGTGTAGATAGCGCCAGACACAGGCCCCCTGTAGATAGCGCCAGACACAGCCCCCCTGTACATAGCGCCAGATACAGCCCCCCTATACATAGCGTCAGATACAGCCCCCTGTAGATAGTGCCACACACAGCCCCCTGTAGATAGCTCCACACACAGCCCCCTGTACATAGCGCCACACACAGCCCCCTGTAGATAGCGTCACACACAGCACCCCTGTAGATAGCGCCACACACAGCACCCCTGTAGATAACTCCACACACAGTCCCCCTGTAGGTGCCACATTGCCGCCAGAGTGACAGGGTCCGACAGAGCGACAGGGTCCGAGTGTCGGCCGTTTTTCCCGGCCGTTTTGCATTTGTTCCGGGCCGTGTTGCCGTTTTTAACGGCTGATTTTGACCCGTTTTGCATTCTTTTTTTTCCCTGTCAGTTTTAAAATCGGATGAATTTAATTAAATTTGTTGCCACACACAGCCCTCTGTAGATAATGCCACAGCCCCCCTGGTAGGTAATGCCACACAGCCCCCTGTAGGTAATGCCACCCAGCCCCCTGTAAGTAATACCACCCAGCCCCCTGTAGGTAATGCCACCCAGCCCCCTGCAGGTAATGCCACCCAGCCCCCTGTAGGTAATGCCACCCAGCCCCTTGTAGGTTGCATCCATCCCCCCTTTCCAGGAGAAGTCACTGACTTCAATGTCCATATATGGACAGTGTGGTCACTCACTTCTTCTGTAGCGGAATCCCCGGCAACAGGGTAGGGGATTCCGCTTCACAAGTGAGTGACGTCACTGTGTCCATATATGGACAGTGTAGTCACTCACTTCTCCTGTAGCGGAATCCCCAATCCCTGGCCGGAGATTGGGGATTCCGACTCCTACAGGGAGCAAAAAAAGACCCTCCTCCTCACATGCACTCTGCACTGTGAGGAGGAGGAGAGAGAGCGCGACGTAAGACACGGCCGTCACTCGGGACACATTCCGGTGATGGCCGTTTATTACCCGGACCCATAGACTTCTATGGGAGCCGGGCGGCCGGGTAAACGGCCACAAATAGGGCATGTCCCATTTTTGGACGGCCAGGTTTCCCGGGCCGTCAAAAAATTGGTCATGTGAATAGCCCCATCACTCACCGTCAGAAGAAGGCAAGAGTCTTGCAGCGGCGTTCTCACTGGTGTCGATGCCGGCCCGGGAGTGAACCAGTCCAGTCACTTGAACGGTGAGGTCAGATGGCAGGTCAGGTGACTGGACTGGTCCACTCACGGGCCGGCATCGATCCCAGTGAGAACACTGCCGCAGGACTCCTGCCTTCTTCTGATCGTTGCTGCAGTCAGCAGCGATCGGCTGTTCTGATGCAGCGACCAGCGGGACATTTACAGACCGCCCGGGATGGTGGGACAGCAGTGAGAAACCGGGACTGTCCCGCCGGATCCGGGACGGTTGGGAGGTATGCATGATGCGTAAGATCATAAGGTCAAAAAGGTAAATAACCCTTTTGGTCCATTTTTGGATGGGGAGGGGTCGTTAATAAAGATATCTATATGCAAGGTGGGCAAACAGACATCCTAAGGTTCATGTATACTGTACATAGTTGCAGTGCCTGCTTTATAATGTAACTTTCTGTCAGGACAAGCTGGGCCCCTTCTAGACAATCGGCCCTTCTGGGAATATTTATATTGCCTTTATTCCATATTTTGTTTCAGGAAAAAGAAGGGAGACTGGAAAATAAATGTAAATGTGTATGATTTAATAATGTGTCTTTTAATTTACATGATGTGCCTTATACATGCCTACTGCTGTCAATGATCGATAATGTGGAATTTATTTTTTTTAAATACCAAAATGGGAGAGAGAGTGGGATAAAAGGCACCTTTAGGTTAACCCAAAAATGAGCCTTTTATTCGGGGAGGGGGTGAAAAGGGGAGGTTGTTACTTTTCATTTTTTTAATAGCCTTGAGCCACTACCATCTCACACTTATCCCCAGGGGTATTGATCCGGACCCTATCAACAGAATACCAGCAGGAGGGCTTTACAATTTTAGCTGGGACAGGGAGTCATGAAAGTGGCTAACCACGGAGCCCAGCAGTCAGGGGCCCTCTCACTACCTGCTGAGGTGCCCACCATATAAATAATAGGATACTACCACAGATCCCTGGTTGCGTTTGTTTTAACATAGCCGAGTGTGTATAACCAGATATCACTGACACTGGTTCTCATAAACTGCTCATCTTATAAGACTGGAAAAACTCTGCACATTATAACAGGCTGCAAAACAGATGCTTGAGCCTTGAACAAAAGAAAACTCAGAGGCCAGATTATATCTATCCAAGCATATATATATATATTCTGACTAGTTTGGGAGGAAATCATTTGTTGACATCAGTGGAAAATGTTGGCCAAATAAGGTCTGAGATGTAGCTTTGAAGTATAGAAAAATCTGTCGTATGGCCCTAGTTGTTCTATGAACCCCGGCCATTTGTGATTTATTAGGAATTCAGTAAAATCCCTATAACTGTTTTGACCTGTTTTCTCAATCCAAATCCTGTCACTGGTGGTTATATAATTCTCATCACGTGTGGTTCAGACTTGCTGCCTGGAAACCTGCTTGTATTGATTTCTTTGAAGGAGAACTCCAGCCAGAAACGGAAAATATAACTTCCCTCAATCTCCGAACTCTCCAACTTTATTATAAATTAGGTCTATGGCTGTCTCTTCACTCTCTTCACGTTCCTGTCTGCTCTGCTTTTTGCTATCTTCTCCATCAAAAACTTACAGTGTCCCGCAATGTCTAGCAGAATCTTCTTCCCTATTCCAGAGACGAGTTGGATGGAGCACCAGAGTTACTGTTATCACTATCGTGCTGAAGCTGCAGTCCACAGGAATACATTGGATTGCATGCAACAAAGTGCACTCCTGTAGACTGCAGCTGTCACTCAATGGTTAAAATGTCAAATCTTGCTTCAAAAAGTCTGAGAGCAGTGGTGCAGGGCACAGCCATAGCAGAAAGCGACCTGACGAGGGGGGAAAAGGTGTAGTTAAAATTAAGTAGTATTGAAAGAGTTGGGTATAGTACCTTTCAGGAGTCTAGAAGGAGTGGGATCTGAGGAGTATATAGGGTCCACTTATGTCACGATCACAGGGTATGTGGACCCACTAGGCGCTCTGCCGTAGCGGAGAGGCAGCTGGCCTAGTCACAGTCTATGCAAGAGTCTATAGCAGTTCGTAACACAACGGTACCTGAAATAGTCCAGACAGTGGTCGAGGCTTCAGCACGGATGGAGGTGGGTGCAGCAGGTTGCGCCAGACGTGGCGGATAACACTGGAAGTGGTAGATGACACTAGACCTGGCAGATGGTACTGGACGTGGCAGACGACACTGGATGTGGCAGACGACACTGGACGTAGCAGACGACAACAGGTGCAGTAGGGCACGACTCCAACACTAATAAGCTCAGGAACAAGAACACGGGATACAGGATACAGGTAGCAGGGCACGGGTAACAACAGGAATGGGATAACACTAAGGGACCATTTGCAAGACTGACATGGGATATACTAACAACGCTCAGGCAAGGAGTAAAGGGGCAGGGCCCTTCTCTATAGTCCAGGAAATCATGGGCAGATTTGAGATCGGTGCATAGAAATTGGTTGTTGCCTTTAAAAACCCTCGTTGCCCCTGATGACATTGTATATTTGGTATATTTGGTAATATGTTTACTCGTTATTATAAATGTCACGCATTTAAATGATGGTGATACAATATGTTATTTTATTGTAGCATTTTTATATTGTTCAATAAAAGTGTCTGCTATGGCCTTTTCCACCAAGTCAGCGAGGTAAGGATGTATATGGATATTGGTGGTTGGCTGTAGTCGAAGATAGGTTTTCCATACCTTACAATCATGTGTGTATCTCCAGGCTTAACGTTAAAGAGAACCTTTCACCTGCCCATACATGTACAGCTGAGTGCACCATGTTAAAGGCAATGTTGCACAAACCTTGTCTCACTTTAAAAAAAAAAAATTCTATCCTCCTCCATTATTTAGATATCGGTGCTGTTATATTTGTGTATATATGTAACTAACCCCCTGAACTGTCAATGGGGCGTTTCCTTATTTCTAAATGGCATAGGGGCGTGTTATTTATCAACTACAGACAGTGTCACAGCGGCTTGTGCTGTGTGATCTCTCTCGCGAGATCACACAGTCTTGTCGTCCATGTCTACCGAGAGATGAAGAGAGAGTTAGAGAGCACGAGTCCGTGCGAGCACACTGCTCCGACGTCGCCGCTGCTGACGATACTCCCGCTGCAACGGAACAGAATTGGAGAAGAATTCCCATTCTTCTCGTCTTCTGTTCCGTGGTGACGGAGCTATGCATGCGTGCGCGCACATGCTCTCCCCTCTCCAGCTCATCTCAGACAGTGAAGGAAAGACTGTGTGATCTCGCGAGAGAGATCACACAGCACAAGCCGCTGTTAAACTGTACGTAGCTGATTGGACAGTGTCAGAGCGGTGATTATCACACCCCCATTCCATTTAAAAATAAAGAAGTGCCCCATTGACAGTTCAGGGGGTTATTTACATATCGGACGCCAAATATAATGGCTCTGATATCTAAATAACGGAGGAGGATAGAAAAAAAAGTAAAGTGAGACAGTGTTTGTGAAGCCCAGCCTATTACATTCTGCACTCAGCTGCACCTGTATGGGCAGGTGAAAGGTTCTCTTTAAGGGCAGAGAGAAACTATTAGTTACATTTTAGACGTTTTAATGATAATTAGATGGGGCATTTGAAAGAAGTAATCTGCTCCATGTGTATGTTCTACTTCCTATTTTAACTTGTATGGAAGAATGTAGTGGGCATGCTCTGTGTCATGTGAAGTAGTCACTGTGCAGGAAGGGTTGAGGAGGGGAGCTGTCCTCATCATATATTGTCAATGATAGATCCTGTGTTATCTGCCTCAAGGTTTATAATAAAGGTGTTAATTTTCATTGCAATAATGCCAGTAATGAAGGAGATGACTGTTGAGCCTACCCTAGTGTACGCAGCACAAGCTGAAAAGTGAAAGAAAGTCTATTGTACGGGCTCAGTGACCAGTGTGAAAACTGCAATGTTTCAGGATTATTGTTTTCTTGCATCTGCCTCCTCCGGTGGTTAGAACATTGGTTTGGGTAAAGGGACGGGGCTTATGCTACTTTGTCTGTGACTGAGAAGAATCCTTTCCTACTACTTTTTTCCGTTAGGCTCATTTTGGCACCTTCAATCTAAACTCACCATCCCACACATTAAACAAATATCCTTGGAGACAAGCTTCAAGAAGTCTTTGCTAACAAAAAAAACAACATATTTCTATCCCTAGTGTCCCTTTGAATTACGCTCTTCTCTCACTAAATGTATGTTCTTTTCTGAGATGTCTTCTTCTGCATCACAGGTTAAAACCTATAGGTGAAAATTACTCTTGGCACCATCTGCATGGACTTTTTTAAAGTTGAATAGGTATGACCAAAATAATTTGTCCATGGTTATGTATTTTGTTTCTCTAAACTCTTATGTCTCTGATGGAACAAACAGAACAGGCGTTAAAATATAATTAATTGAAACGTCTCTTGAAAGTAATTTAGCAGCAAGACCTTAGTCACTTCAGACTAACATGGAAAGCAGATTTTTTTTTTACATGGAGCCTGTCTGACCAGTGCTGGCCAGCATGTTCATAGGAGGGGCAGCAAATGAGGACATCACTGATAAAGCTGACCTCACTATGGGTGAGTCTAGCACAAGTAATCATCGCGTTGCCTCCTGAAAAAGATGGAATTTGGGTTCTCTGCAAATAAAGTTGAAGTCACCAAAATAATACAAAGTGAAGAAGATCTACATGTTAACAGCTATAGCAGTTAAGAATAAATAAATTAAATACTGAACATAATTGTACATGTTAAGTCATGCAGCCAAAATTGTCTGTTTCAGTAGTATTTAGTAATACTTCTAGGCAGAGCTGTAGATATTTTGGACAGCAATATGTTAGACAACTATTTCCAGAGAGCAGAATTTCCAAATCAGTAAGCAAAAGGGTTAATCTAAAGACAGAGCTGATGTCCAGTTCCAAGAATCCAAATAGTCAGGTGATACAGACTTAAATACCCCACCCTTCAATCCGATAGGATGAAAACAGAGAAATGAGATTGGCTCTGCAACTCCTCCCAGAGCCGCCCAGAAGCTAGGCTAGTAGTCATGACAACCTTAAAGAAGCGAAGGTTTCCTAAAACCAGAGTTCCAGAGCATCTGACAGCTATCTTCTTCTTCTGCTTACTAAAACTCAACACGGAGAAAACTGAATTCATCATCTTTCCCCATTTCATTCAACCCACTTACCACAACCCAGACTAACAAGTCCACTGCCTCGGGTTAAACTTTGATCCCGCCATGTCCTTCAGACCACACATTTAAATATAAAAAAAAACAACACTTTTTATATAAAAGTATCACTTTGAAGACCGATTTCTTTGTAAAGCGACCATGAGAATGAAGAAACACCCCCCAAAATCTATCACCCTGTTTCTCCTGTTTTCAAAAATGCCCCCATTGTGACCCTAATGCGTTGCCTGGACACACGGCAGGGCCCGAAAGGGAGGTAGCACCCGAAGACTTTCAGGACACACATTTTGCTTAAAAATGTTTCAGGTCCCATTACACATTTATAGAAGGGGCTGGACGGAGCCTGCAGGGCTGAAGGGGAAGCCTCCATGACCTCCCTGGTAGGGAAAGGGTTAACAGGTGAGGGAGAGTGGAGGGAGTTGGAGGGGGTCAAGGAGGAGTCAGGGGGCCGTTGCTGCTCTTCCCGCTGTTTTCGGCATTGAGCCGGAAGCAGCGGAAGGAGTAACACAGTAAGGACAAGCTCCCCGTTGCCCGCGCTCGTTACAGCATGTCAGAGGCATTTTTGTTAGAGCAGCTGCGTGCTGCTGCTGTGCACCACGGTCCCGGATGGCTGGAGGAGACCGTGGCTGCATTAGCGAGGATCCCGGACGCCGTGTTGCCATGTCAGGCCCGGCGTTCGGGGTCTGTTGCAGGGGACAGGCTCCCCTCCCCCGGCCCCCTTCCTAGCATGGCGGTGGGGGGGGGAGTCGGCAACAACTGCTCCTGTCCGGAGCAGGCAGAGAGCGTTGCCGGGGGTGACGGCGTCGCAGGCCGGGTCGACCCGTCCCTCCCGGCGGTCTCGACCTCCAGAGCGCCTTAGTCCTGAGACAGTCCCGCGGACACGGCGTCGCAGAGGGAGCCCGATCTCGGACGCTGCAGGCCAGGCAGCTGGGGGGACCGCCCCTTCCCAGGCCCTGCGTCCTGGCAGGAATCCCAAGCCGCGACGGGGTCCGGCGGGGAGCAGGGAGTCGCAGGCCGGGCTCCCTGTCACCCCTCCACCATCGGATGGAAGATCTGGAGGACGAGGTACGGCCGCCCCGCCTGGTGATGTTCCGGCCAGGGGGCAGGCCTCTTCAGGATCATCGAGACGGACGCCTAGATCTGCAGCGACGTTGAGGCAACAGGTCCAGTCGGAAGTCTGGGTTCCATCGGTCGGGCGGCAGGTTGCCGGCCCATCAGTCAGCGCTTCATCATCTCCGATCCGAAGATGTCGGTGGGATGGCCAGTCGTCTGCGAGAGAGGAGCTGGAGGAAGGTGAACTGGACGTGTATCGTCGAGGTCAGGATGGTCCGGCTGACGGGAACACAGCGCCTGTGCGGCCCGGTGAGTGTGTAACTCCATCATTGTCGTATCCAGCGATTTTTATGTCGGGTGTCAGCGGGGGGGCTGCTAGCGTCGCATCGGTGGCCGGTAGTGGCGCGGGCGGGCGCGATGGCGCGGGTCTGGCAGATTTAGTGGGTTGCTTGAGGGAGCTGGTCGGGCGCCTAGATAGGGCGGCGGCGCCGGTAGTTTCGGAAGTGTCCCCGGCGGTAGTGTGGGAGGGCCCCAGGGACGTGGGATTGGTACAGGCGCGGCCCGTGCTGGCGGTTAGGGAGGCGGTCGCGGTGTCGGTACAGACCGAGGCACAAAAGGATGGCGATCGGGTGCATATTGATGACCGTGCTCGGGGGGAGGTGTACGTTTGTTTCGAAGGTCCGTTGGGGGCGCATTAAAAGCAGGAGGTGCGCGAGCGGATCTGGAAGGACGAATATGTGGAGATTTTTTCTCTCTTGCCGCTCGCTAAATTTAATTTGGATAAGAGCAAGCGGGACGAGAGTAAAAAGGACGAGGAGGAACGGCGGCGGTATAGGCTTATCCCGCAAACGTTCGTTAATTGGTCGCAGGCGTTCGCCATATTGGCTAGTGTGATAGGGGAAAAGGCGCCGGAGAATTGTTCGGCGTTGTTTTGTTATTTTGATGCCATTGGGGAGGCTCATAGGGCGTATGGGGGTCAAGCGTGGCTGCGGTACGATGAGCAATTCCGTCAGCGAAAAGCGGTTCGGCCGGCGATTCGGTGGGACCAGAAGGATATTGCTCTCTGGTTACGGGTTACGGCTCCGGTTAGGCAGTCCTTTCCCGGGAGCTCCGGCCAGGGAGGCCAGTCTAGTCAGGTTGGACAAAGCGGCGGGGGAAAGGCGGGTTTTTGCTGGCAATTTAATGAAGGCCAGTGTAAGTTCGGGGCCACGTGCAAGTTCAAGCACGTGTGATCCGAGTGTAATGGGGCTTCACACGGGGCGGCAAAATGTCTGCGGAAAAAGAGGTCAGGAAACCAGCCCTCCGCGGCTGGTCAAGGGGGTGTCGCCGGTGAGGGTGGAAAAGATGGCCCCTTATCTAAATGAGTATCCGGATAGGGCGGCGGCTAAGTAAAAATGCTTTACGAAGGGTTTCGTGTTGGTTTTGTTATTCCTCCGCCTCCTTATGAGGTTCCGGTTACGCGGAGGAATTTAAAATCGGCTTACGTGCATGCAAAAGTCGTGTCGGAAAAGTTGTTAAAAGAAGTTTCGTTGGGCCGCATGTCGGGGCCGTTTGTTGAGTCGCCTGTAAAAGATTTAGTTGTGTCCCCGTTGGGTATTGTCCCTAAACGCGAGCCCGGAAAATTTCGTTTGATTCAACATTTATCGTATCCCAAGGGTTCGTCGGTAAATGACGGGATTGATCACGAGTTGTGCTCCATAGTTTATACCTCATTCGATAAGGCGGTGGGGTTAGTGCGGGCTGCGGGTCCAGGTGCGCTGCTAGCAAAAACCGACATCGAGGCGGCGTTCAGGTTGTTGCCGGTTCATCCAGAAAGCCAACGGCTGTTGGGTTGTTTTTGGAATGGGGCTTTTTACGTGGATCGGTGCCTTCCGATGGGGTGTTCCCTTTCTTGTGCATACTTCGAGGCGTTTAGTAGCTTCGTGGAGTGGGTAACGAGGGGAGTATCCGGGGTCGACTCGTTGATCCATTACTTAGGTGATTTTTTGTGCGTTGGCCCGGGGGGTTCGCCGGTTTGCGGTAATTTGCTTCATGCACTACAGAAGGTGGCGAGGGATTTTGGGATTCCTTTGGCGCCAGAAAAAACGGAGGGCCCGGTAGCGACGATTTGTTTTTTGGGAATCGAAATAGACTCGGTGGCAATGGAGTGTCGTCTACCTGCGGATAAGTTGGGTGCTTTGAGGCTGGAGGTTCGGCGGGCTTGTAGAATGAAGAAAATGACGCTGCGGGAGCTTCAGTCGCTGCTGGGGAAGTTGAATTTCGCCTGCCGGATTATGCCGATGGGGAGGGTGTTTGGTAGGAGGTTGGCGGCGGCAACGGCGGGAGTGCGTGCGCCGCATCATTTTGTGCGGCTCAGGGAGGAGCACCGAGCTGATCTTCAGGTTTGGGATGACTTCTTGGGCCAGTACAATGGTCGCTCGCTATGGATGGCCCCAGCGCAGGATACGAGTGATTTGAATATTTTTACGGATGCGGCTGGGGCGGGCGGTTTTGGAGCTTACGGGGGAGGTCCGTGGTGCGCAGGTCAATGGCCGGCTAGCTGGGTGTCCAGTGGACTCACGCGGAATCTGGCCCTGCTCGAGCTGTTTCCCATCGTGGTGGCGGCTACCATTTGGGGGGACAGGCTCAGGGATAAGAAGGTCCGTTTTTACTGCGACAACATGGGGGTGGTGCTTGCCATTAATAACATCACGGCGTCCTCTCCTCCGGTAGTTCAATTGTTACGACATTTAGTGTTGGTGTGTTTGTCGTTGAACGCGTGGGTGGTGGCGGTGCATGTCCCGGGTGTACGGAATTGTATCGCTGATGCTCTTTCTCGCTCGCAGTGGGACCAGTTTCGGCAATTGGCACCGGGAGCGGAACGTCTCGGTTTGGCTTGTCCGGAACATCTTTGGGATCTGGTATCGGTCCCGTAGAACAACTGTTACAAAGGTCTTTGGCGCGCACGACGTGGAGTGCTTATGCTGCTTGTTGGAGGCAGTGGGAGGAGTGGGTAAGAGAGTTGGGTGACGTCAATACGGATAGAGACAGGTTGGTGGCACTTTTGTACTGGTTAGGGGACGCCTGGGAGGCGGGGTTTTCAGTGGCGAAGGTGAACCGGTTCATATCTGCGGTGGCGTTCGGGTTTAAGTTGCGGGGCTTTCAGGATGTATCGAAGGAATTTCTGGTATCGCAGGCTTTGAAGGGGTTGCGCCGAGGTAGGGTGGAGGCGGATAGTAGAAGGCCTGTGTCGTTTGCTTTGCTTAGCTCGTTGGGCGGTGCATTAGCATCGGTCTGTCGTTCTTCAGACGAAATGGATTTGTTTCGGTTGGCTTTTTCGTTAGCGTTCTTTGGGGCATTTAGAATAGGTGAGTTGGTGTCGCCAAGTACCAAACAGGCAGGGGGGCTGAGATCTGGGGAGGTGAGCCTATTCGCAGATCGGCTGGAGGTATGGTTGCGTCGGTCAAAAACTGACCAAGTAGGGAAGG
The DNA here is from genome assembly GCF_050947455.1 of Rhinoderma darwinii. Taxonomy (NCBI): domain Eukaryota; kingdom Metazoa; phylum Chordata; class Amphibia; order Anura; family Rhinodermatidae; genus Rhinoderma; species Rhinoderma darwinii. The sequence continues at coordinate 27,214,328 of NC_134689.1, read as the reverse complement.
GTAAACTGATAGTTTTGTTCGCCCTCCCGGGGTCGGTTATGTGCCCAGTAGAGTGCATGCAGGGTTTTACGCCAAAAAGGGGGTCTCCAGATTTGCCTTTGTTACGTCATGTGGATGGGTCGTTTTTGTCCAGGTTTCAGTTTGGAGCTGTATTTAAAAAATGTTTAACGGCGGTTGGTGTTGCGGCAGGCTCATATTCATCTCATTCCTTCAGGATTGGCGCAGCAACAGAAGCGGGGCGCTGGGGGTTGGATGATGAGGGGGTGCGGCGTATTGGTCGTTGGGAGTCCAACAGGTTTAAGTCCTATGTCCGCCCCCATATGTTATGATTTTTGTTGTTAACGCTTTAAAAATGTTATATGGTGGTGCCTAATTGTTTTTTCCGTTTCACATTCGCCTCCGTGTTTGGTGTGGTTGATGGGTCATTCTTACGTGCACTGGGGGGCTTTGAGGGCGGACGTCCGCCCGGATGGTCGCCAGTTGCGCATTCCGCGACAGGATGCGGTTGTGCATTGGCTGGGATTTAGAGGTATGTCGTGGAGCAGGGTGTTGGCGGAATTCCAGACATATGCTCGGCTTGATAGGGTTCCGGAGGTCTTAGTGTTGCACGTGGGTGGGAATGATTTAGGAGTCCGCCCCTTTCGTGAGTTGGTGCGGGATATCAAACATGATATGTTGTGTTTGTGGGTATCTTATCCCAAGTTGGTGATAGTGTGGTCGGACATAGTCCCAAGAAAGCATTGGCGGTTAGCTAGATCTGTGGAGAGAGTCAATAAGGCTCGCATTAAAGTTAATCGGGCGGTGTCCCGTTTTGTGGCAAAAAACGGGGGCATTTGCGTGAGGCATAGGGATTTGGAGTCAGGAGTGGGGAATTTCTGGAGGAGTGACGGGGTTCATCTGACCGAGGTTGGCATTGATCTTTGGAGCTTGGCGATAGCAGAAGGCATAGAAAAGGCGGTGGTGGTGTGGAGGAACTCACAGGCTTAAGGTGGTCAAGGCCTGTTTCGCTGTGGCGGGGGGAGTCCTTGAGGCCAGTCAGTACAAAATGGTGGGGGGGGTCGCATCGGGGGTATGCGTCCCCCAAAAAAGGTACATGGTTGAAGACTTCATCGGGTGTTATCCCTTTGAAGTGGTCTTCTGGTAGAAGGTATATCACTTGAAGGCTTCATCGGGTGTTATCCCTTTGAAGTGGACTTCTAGTGGTCGGTATATCACTTGAGGGCTTCATCGGGTGTTATCCCCTTGAAGTGGACTTCTAGTGGTTGGAGCCATCTGCAGAGGTGAACGGTGCTTCCGAGCTGGTTTACGGCTGGAGGTAATTAGTGGTTTGCAGATGGCTAACTCGGTGTGTTCTTAAAAAAGGAATATCTGAAAGGGCTTCAAGGACTTCCTCTGCTCGGGTTAATGTTAACGTTAAATTGTTATTTACGTTTCTGACCCATGTTGGGTCATGTGAATTATTAGAAGGAATTCTCTGGTGGATTCCTAACTAGTTATCCGAAGGTTTCGGATTTAAATTGTTTTTATAAAACTGTAAAATTAATAAACGGCTGCTGTGGCCATTTCACATCCAACCTCGGTGTCACGTGTCTTTCCTAAAGGTGGGGGTGGGGGGATAGGATGGGGTAAAGGAAGGTTCGTTAACACACGACTCTACTTAGGCAGGTCAAGAAGGGGCTGGACGGAGCCTGCAGGGCTGAAGGGGAAGCCTCCATGACCTCCCTGGTAGGGAAAGGGTTAACAGGTGAGGGAGAGTGGAGGGAGTTGGAGGGGGTCAGGGAGGAGTCAGGGGGCCGTTGCTGCTCTTCCCGCTGTTTTCGGCATTGAGCCGGAAGCAGCGGAAGGAGTAACACAGTAAGGACAAGCTCCCACCCTCCCGCCCTTGGTTTGTTACGTGGTGGGTATTTGCGTACGTCCGTATAGGAGTGTTGTGTTTTATTTGTGTGCTTATCTAACATGTTTTTCCTTTTTTCCTGAGTAGGTTCTGGTGTCATGGCAGCTGGCGGGGGGAGTCCTTGAGGCCAGTCAGTACAAAATGGTGGGGGGGTCGCATCGGGGGTATGCGTCCCCCAAAAAAGGTACATGGTTGAAGACTTCATCGGGTGTTATCCCTTTGAAGTGGTCTTCTGGTAGAAGGTATATCACTTGAAGGCTTCATCGGGTGTTATCCCTTTGAAGTGGACTTCTAGTGGTCGGTATATCACTTGAGGGCTTCATCGGGTGTTATCCCCTTGAAGTGGACTTCTAGTGGTTGGAGCCATCTGCAGAGGTGAACGGTGCTTCCGAGCTGGTTTACGGCTGGAGGTAATTAGTGGTTTGCAGATGGCTAACTCGGTGTGTTCTTAAAAAAGGAATATCTGAAAGGGCTTCAAGGACTTCCTCTGCTCGGGTTAATGTTAACGTTAAATTGTTATTTACGTTTCTGACCCATGTTGGGTCATGTGAATTATTAGAAGGAATTCTCTGGTGGATTCCTAACTAGTTATCCGAAGGTTTCGGATTTAAATTGTTTTTATAAAACTGTAAAATTAATAAACGGCTGCTGTGGCCATTTCACATCCAACCTCAGTGTCACGTGTCTTTCCTAAAGGTGGGGGTGGGGGGATAGGATGGGGTAAAGGAAGGTTCGTTAACACACGACTCTACTTAGGCAGGTCAAGAGGCACTGAGCTGCCAAAAAGATAAAAACTCCCCATAAATGACCCCATTTTGAAAACTAGACCGCTAAAGGTATTCATCTAGGTGTGTACTAAGTATTTTGACCCCACAGTTTTCGCAGGAATTAATACAAAGCAGGTGGAAAGAAAATTTTATTTCACTTTTTTTCAAAAATGTGTCATTTTAAGGTCAGATTTCTTGTACAGAGGACATGAGAATAAGGAAATGCAGCAGAAAATGTATCACCCTATTTCTCCTGTGTTCAAAAATATCCCCATTGTGGCCCTAATGTGTTTCCTGGACACACGGCAGGACCCAAAAGGAAGGGAGCACCCGGAGGCTTTCAGGACACACATTTTGATTTGAAAATGGGAGGATTCTACTTTTCTAGATTGAGAAATAGATGTCCCTAACAGTTTCTACACCCTATGACTATGTCGTGCTAAGAAAGCAGCTGTCCTGAAATCATGTCAGTCCATAGACATTATGTATATCAACCCGCTCTGATATATAGTAAGTTAGAGTGGGAAAATTTATTAAACTGTTGCCGAAAAAAGGCAATATATCCAAAAAAAAGGAGGAAGAATGTATCCAGCTATGTGGAAAACTAGAACATGTTCACAGGATGAAAGAAAATTTGTAGGGCTGTAATGACTTTATTATTCAAAGTGACTGGTCATACAACGTCTCTTTAGCTCCATCAATCCCTATATAAGGGACGAATGTGCCAAGTGACGCGGTACACCATAACAAGCCCCTGCCCGGCAAGGTAGGAACCGCCATGTGCACCTGTAGAATATATAAAGGGGCAGTGTCCCTCACCGTATGTATAGATACAGTAAAGGACCACTACTCCCCAAATTAATGTCGCTATTTCTAGAAGTATTGTCGGGTGTAAGAGGTCCACCAAAAACCCGAACAAAACTGTAATAAAGCCCATAGTGTATTGATAAGGACAAAACAGGGACTTATGCATAGACCAGGGTTGGAAGGACAAGCGGAACAATAATATTGTGACTCACTTCGCTGTCCTCGTTTGCTGCAGACCCGACATCGTTTTTTTGGGTATTTTTGGTTAGATGTTGAAGGGATGGGGTGTAAAAAATGTTTTTCAACAAGTCGGTGTACATCCTCTGACTCATGGACTACTCTCTGGTCTGCAGATTGAAATAGGAGATCTTCAATTACTTTCTCCTGAAATTCAAAGAATGTCGCCCTGCCCGCTGATTTTTTTGTACAGGACAAATGCGTTCTGCATCGCAACCTGAATTTGTTATAGCCGATGACACACACAGGCTTTTGTCTATCTGCAGAGGCCCCACATTCTCTAATAGTTGCTGTTGCACTTGAATGGACAGTGCTGATCATGTAGACGTCCTTGCGGTCACGAAATTTTAAAGCCAGCATCTTCTCAATTTGAAAAGTGCATGACTCCCCCTTTCGTAGTTTTTTATCCACAAGTTGACGTGGGAAACCTTTGCGATTCCTGCGTATTGTGCCACAGGCTCCGGTGTTGGCACAATGAAGGGCGCTAAACAATGGCACACTGGTATAAAAACTGTCCGTGTATACATGATACCCCTTGTGTAGGAAAGGGCCAATTAAATCCCACACAATCTTACCAGTGGTACCAATATTTGGAGGGCACCCTGGTGGATTAAATTCACTGTCTTTACCCTCGTAGATCTTAAATGCACATTTGTAGCCAGCAGTGCTTTCACATAACTTGTAGATCTTTACCCCGTATTTTGCACTTTTTGAGGGTATGAATTGACGGAATGAGAGACGCCCTTTGAAATTTGTGGGATTCCACAACCTGGCATTAGGTGACGAAGGCTTATTGGCAATGTACTTCCTGGCATGCAAATTTGTTTCCTGCACAAAATGTTCCAAAACTTGGTCCGTAATAAAAATATTAAAATAATTTAGTGTTGAAAAATTACTGATATTGGGACTTATGCCAGGAGTAGCAATAAAGTCATTTATGGTGGGAGAAAATAAACTCGTGGGTTCCCACACTAAATCGGTTTGGTGGGGTTGTGCAATTTCAGGGGCTGCACTTTGAACGGACGTTGTGGCAACTGCGCCGTCTCCCATATCACTGGTGCTGGGTCTCATATCCATAGAATCCCTTGAAGCGACACTTTCGCTGTCGCTTTCAAGTAAGGCTGGGTTCACACGACCTATTTTCAGACGTAAACGAGGCGTATTATGCCTCGTTTTACGTCTGAAAATAAGGCTACAATACGTCGGCAAACATCTGCCCATTCATTTGAATGGGTTTTCCGACGTACTGTGCAGACAACCTGTCATTTACGCGTCGTCGTTTGACAGCTGTCAAACGACGACGCGTAAAAATACAGCCTCGTCAAAAGAAGTGCAGGACACTTCTTTGGACGTTTTTGGAGCCGTTTTGTCATAGACTCCAATGAAAACAGCTCCAAAAACGGACGTAAAAAACGCAGCAAAAACGCAGTGAAAACCGTGAGTTGCTCAAAAAACGTCTGAAAATCAGGGTCTGTTTTCCCTTGAAAACAGCTCCGTATTTTCAGACGTTTTTGGTCACTACGTGTGCACATAACCTAAAAGCTCAACTTCAGATGCAGAATCCGTATCTGAGCATAGCATCTGATAGGTTTCCTCAACGCTGTATCTTCTGGCAGCCATAATGATAATACAGTCTAAACCGCAAATAATAAATGGAACTAGCGGTTTCAATTTTTTTTTATCAACTAAGGCCTCATGCACACGACCGTAAAAACACCCGTTATTGCGGGTCGTAATTACGACCCGCAATAACGGGTTCATAGACTTCTGTTACCCATGGGTACCTTCCCGTTTTCTCACGGGAAGGTGCCCGTGCCGTTAAAAAAATAGAACATGTTCTATTTTTCTATTTTACGGGCCGTGCTGCTATACTTTATAATGACAGCACGGCTCGCAAAAGAGGCCGGCTGCCCGCGGCCGGCCGTGCCCGACCGTGCTCGTAATTACGAGTCGTAATTACGAGCACGGTCGTGTGCATGAAGCCTAATCAACTAAGAACACTAAAAGAATTAAACTTTTTTTTTTTTTTATTGTTTTTTTAAAGTTTTTTTTTTTTCAAACCTAAACCTAAACCCTACGCCTAACACAAACCGTAAACCGAAGCCCAGAACAGCACCCTACGCCGTCTAAGGCCCCATGCACACGACGAACGTGTTTTTGCGGCCTCAATTCCCCCGAAAATCCACGGGAGAATTGCGGCCCCATTCTTTTCTATGGGGCCATGCACACGATCGTAGTTTTTGCGGTCCTTGCACGGCCCGGGAGCCCGGACTCATTGAAAACAATGGTGGCGGCCATGTGCGTGTCCCGCGATTTGCGGGCGGCCTGCGGCTGACAGTCCGCAGCCGGCCGACCCGAAAATCATGGCCGTGCACACGGCTACGGTCGTGTGCATGAGGCCTAACAGCGTACACTAAAAAGAAAGTAGTTTATAGTACGATTCTTAGTATATACAGTATATACAGTATATACAGTTTTTTTTAATAAACTGTGTGTGAGGAACAAGTGATTTTGTGTGGGGACACTGACACACTTGTATCTGTTTCTCTCCACAGCTAGAACAGTGAGGAGAAACAGATACATGTTTTTACTTTTATTTTACAGTAGTGATCACTATGATTGGATCTGATAGTGATCACAAAAGATCAGGAACCAATACTATTGGCTCCTGATCACTGCTCTAAGAACAGAGCTGCTAGCAACAGCTCGTTCTTAGAGCAGGAGCTGTCATTTAGACACTCCCGGCGGCTCTGTACACAGTAACAGCATGTGACCGCTGTGATTTGCTGTCACAGCGGTCACATGCTGTTACGACGAAATTGGCAGGTCCTGATGGCTGCACTAAGAACCGGACCTGTTACTTACAGCCGGTTTTTAGTGCAGATGTCACCAGGGTGCCGTTAAACCCCCTCTACTACAGCGACGCCAAAAGGCATCGCTGTAGACTGAGTACCTGCACCGCCTGACGTCAAAAGACGGTGGGCGGTTGTTAAGGGGTTAAACCCCGCAATTTAAAACCAAAAGCCAAGGTGGAGACAAAACTATTAACCTTAGCCAGGGAAAACCCCGCCTCCCAAGCGTCCCCCAACCAATACAATAATGCCACCAACCAGTCTTGATCCGTGCTGACGTTACCCAAACCTCTTACCCACTCCTCCCACTGCCTCCAACAAGCAGAATAAGCACTCCACGTCGCGCTCGCCAACGACCTTTGAATCAACCGTTCTGCGGAACCGAAACCAGATCCCAGAGATGTTCCGGACAAGCCAAACCGAGCAGATCCTCTCCTGGCGTCAATTGACGGAAACTATCCCACTGCAAGCGAGAAAGAGCATCAGCGATACAATTGTGAACCCCCGGCACATACACTGCAACCACCCACATATTTAAGGACAAGCAAACCAGTACTAAGTGTCGCAACAACTGAACCACAGGTGGAGAAGATGCCGATATGTTATTAATCGCTAACACCACCCCCATGTTATCACAGTGGAAACAAACCTTTTTATCCCTGAGCCTGTCCCCCCAAATGGTTACCGCAACCACGATAGGGAACAGCTCGAGCAGGGCCAGATTTCGCGTAAGACTACTGACCACCCAGCTAGACGGCCAACTCCCCGCACACCATTGACCTCCCCCATATGCGCCAAAACTGCCTGACCCTGCCGTGTCATCCATAGAGATCTACCATTATTTTGACCAAGGAAATCGTCCAATACCTGGAGATCAGCCCTATGTTCCACCCCTATCCTCACAAAATGATGTGGTGCACGTACCCCCGCTGTCGCTGCTGCCAATCGCCTACTAAAAACTCTACCCATTGGCATAATCCGACATGCAAAGTTCAGCTTCCCCAGCAGAGACTGAAGATTGCGCAAAGTGATTTTCTTTAAACGCTAGGCCCACCGCACCTCCTGTTGCAATGACGTTAACTTATCCTCAGGCAGTCTACACTCCATAGCAACCGAATCAATCTCAATCCCTAAAAAACAGATATTAGAGACAGGGCCCTCAGTTTTTTCAGGCGCTAGTGGAATCCCAAATTCCCTCGCAACTTTTTGCAATGAATACAATAAATTACCACAAATAGGCGAACCACTGGGGCCGATACACAAAAAATCGTCGCGGTAACGTATCAAAGAATCAACCCCGGCTACGCCCTTCGTTACCCATTCCACAAAGCTACTAAATGCCTCGAAATATGTGCAAGAAAGGAAGCACCCCATAGGAAGGCAGCGATCTACGTAAAACCCACCATTCCAGAAACATCCCAACAGCCGTTGACTCTCGGGATGAACTGGCAGCAATCGAAAAGCCGCCTCGATATCAGTTTTTGCTAACAACGTGCCAGGCCCCATCCTCCTAACTAACACCACTGCTTTATCAAAGGACCTGTAAACTACCGAGCATAAATCATGATCAATCCCGTCATTCACCAATGACCCCTTGGGAAAAGACAAATGCTGAATCAAACTAAATTTTAGGGCCTCGCGCTTTGGCACTATTCCCAAGGGGGATACAATTAAATTCTCTATCAGCGGATCAACAAAAGGGCCCGACATGCGACCTAACGAAACTTCTTTAAAAAGTTTTGCCGAAACGACCTCAGAGTTCAGATAAGCCGACTTAAGATTGCGCCATGTAACCGGAACCTCATGAGAAACCAAAACAAAACCCCTCATAAATTAACTTGGCTGCAATCCTATCTGGGTGTTCATTTAGATACGGAGCCATCTTTTCCACCCTCACCGGCGACACCCCCTTGACCAGTTGAGGTGGACCGATTATCAAACCGCTTCCCTTTCCGCATTCCGTAGTGTCCACTGTCCTTATATGGACATTGAAATCAGTGACTTCTCCTGGAAAGGGGGGGGGGGGGGATGGGTGCAACTTACAGGGGGCATTACAAGGGACTTCGTGGCATTACATACAGGGAGCTGGCTGGCATTACCTACAGGTGACTGGGTGGTATTACCTGCAGGGGGCTGGGTGGCATTACATACAAGGGGCTGGGTGGCATTACCTGCCGGGGGCTGGGTGGCATTACCTGAAGAGGGCTGGGTGGCATTACCTGAAGAGGGCTGGGTGGCATTACCTGCCGGGGGCAGGGTGGCATTACCTGCAGAGGGCTGGGTGGCATTACCTACAGGGGGCTGGGTGGCATTACCTGCAGGGGCCTGGGTGGCATTACATACAGGGGGCTGGGTGGCATTACCTTCAGGGGGCTGGGTGGCATTACATACAGGGGGCTGGGTGGCATTACATACAGGGGGCTGGTTGGCATTACCTACAGGGGGCTGGGTGGCATTACCTGCAGGGGGTTGGGTGACATTACCTACAGGGGGCTGGGTGGCATTACCTACAGGGGGCTGGGTGGCATTACCTACCAGGGGGGCTGTGTTATTGTCTACAGAGGGAGGTGTGTGGCAACAAATTTAAATGAAATTCATCCGATTTTAAAACGGACAGGGAAAAAAACGGATGCAAAACGGGTCTAAATCGGCCGTTAAAAACGGAAAAACGGTCCGGAACGGAATCGGAACGGATGCAAAACGGCCGTTTTTATCGGCCGACACTCGGACCCTGTCGTGTGAATAAGGCCTAAGGGCAGTGGCGTAACTACCGCCGTAGCAGCCGTAGCGGCTGCTACGGGATCCGCAGCATGAGGGGGCCCGTGTCGCCCGCCAGCACGGGCCCCCACCATGGCCGGAGGCTCCGCTAGCTGCCGCTATGGCTGCTACAGCGCGACGCCACTGAACACTACGGCAGAGCGGGGAGGTATCTCCCCGCTCTGCCATTAAACAAAAGACATGTATCCCCTATCCACAGGATAGGGGATACATGTGTGATCGCTGGCATTGATAAGGAGAACGGGGGACCGAAAGTCCCCTGAAGTTCTCCATCACAAACCTCGGACTTCCGGGGTCTGTGCCGGCATCTTCGTAGAAATGAATGGAGTGCCGGTCGCGCTTGTGCGCATGCGTGACCAGCGCTCCTTTCATTTTTATTGAGCTGCGCAGACTCCGGAAGTCAGAGGTTAGTCATGGAGAACTTCGGGGGACTTTCGGTCCCCCGTTCTCCCTATCGCTGCCAGCGATCACACATGTATCCCCTATCCTGTGGATAGGGGATACATGTCTTTTGTGGGACACACTGTAGGTCTTATTTTTTGGGGGGGTTGGGGCTGCATGGCGTTACCTACAGGGGGGTGGGCTGTATAGAGTTACCTACAGGGGGGCTGTATAGCGTTACCTACAAGGGGGGCTGTATAGCGTTACCTACATGGGGGGCTGTATAGCGTTACCTACAGGGGGGCTGTGTGGCGTTACCTACAGGGGGCTGTACGGCATTACCTACAGGGGGGGCTGTATGGCGTTCTCTACAGGGGGGATGTATGGCGTTATCTACAGGGGGGCTGTATGGCGTTATCTACAGGGGGGCTGTATGGCGTTACCTACAGGGGGGCTGTATGGCGTTACCTACAGAGGGGGCTCTATGGCGTTATCTACAGGGGGGCTGTATGGCGTTATCTACATAGGGGGCTGTATGGCGTTATCTACAGGGGGGCTGTATGGTGTTATCTACAGGGGGGTCTGTATGGTGTTATCTACAGGGGGGACTCTGTATGGCGTTATCTACAGGGGGGACTCTGTATGGCGTTATCTACAGGGGGATCTGTATGGCGTTATCTACAGGGGGGGTTCTGAAAGGCATTATCTACAGGGGAGGCTGTATGGCGTTATCTACAGGGGGGGTCTGTATGGCGTTATCTACAGGGGGGGTCTGTATGGTGTTATCTACAGGGGGGACTCTGTATGGCGTTATCTACAGGGGGGGTTCTGTATGGCGTTATCTACAGGGGGGATGCATGGCGTTATCTACAGGGGGACTCTGTATGGCATTCTCTAGAGGGGGGGCTGTATGGCGTTCTCTAGAGGGGGGGCTGTATGGCGTTTTCTACAGTGGGGGTTGTATGGTGTTCTCTACAAGGGGGGGTTGTGTGACACCCAGGGGAGGGGGGGCCCCAGTCAAAAGTTTGCTATAGGGCCGTCTTTCCTAGTTGCGCCCCTGCCTAAGGGGCTGTGTGTTGTGCTACCTACAGGGGGGCTGTGTCTGGAGCTATCTACAGGGGGGCTGTGTCTGGAGCTATCTACAGGGGGGCTGTGCCTGGAGCTATCTACAGGGGGCTGTGTGTGTAGCTATCAACACGGGGCTGTATCTGGCGCTATCTACAGGGGGGCTTTGTCTGGACCTATCTACAGGGGGGCTGTGTGTGGAGCTATCTACAGGGGGCTGTATCTGGAGCTATCTACAGGGGGGCTGAATCTGGAGCTATCTAAAGGGGGGCTGTATCTGGAGCTTTCTACAGGGGGGCTGTATCTGGAGCTATCTACAGGGCAGCTGTGTCTGGCGCTATGTACAGGGGGGCTGTGTGTGGAGCAATCTACAGGGGGGCTGTGTGTGGCGCTATGTACAGGGGGGCTGTGTGTGGAGCAATCTACAGGGGGCTGTGTGTGGCACTATCTACAGGGGGGCTGTGTGTGGAGCTATGTACAGGGGGGCTGTGTGTGGAACTATCTACAGGGGGGCTGTGTGTGGAGCTATCTACAGGGGGGCTGTATCTGGCGCTACGTACAGGGTCTGTGTGTGGAGCAATCTACAGGGGGGCTGTGTGTGTGGAGCTATGTACAGGGGGGCTGTGTGTGGAGCGATCTACACGGGGGCTCTGGTGGATGATCTTTCCATTGACCGGTAGCAGAGTTACACAACTGGAAAAAAAAAATCCCCATCATGTAATTCTGCTACCTGTGAATTGAAAAGTCATCCACCACAGGGTCTCCCTCTTGACTTTCATTGTCCTCAGCCTTTTGGTTTGTCCTGCAGCTGCTGCTGCCGTGATGAGCAAATGTTATACCCAAGATAGGAAAAGTAACACAAAGACGATATAACCAGATCCATAATATCTGTGATATCCAGACAGTCTAGAGATCCGCAGTGTGAATGCGCGCGCGTTTTTTGCAGAAGGATCTGGCCGCGATTTGATGTGTTGATGCCGAATATTGGGCGTGGTTAGTGGGCGTGGCTTCAAATGTCCCTCTTTTCCAAATTCAAAAGTTGGGAGGTATGGGTGTATGTGTGGTCACTCTCCATTGACAACAATAGAAGATACTGAAACAGATGTGTGGGTGTACTTGGCTGTTTCTATATCTGGTCTCATGAACACAGTTGTTTTACGCTTCTATACAAGCTCTTAAATTGTACAGAGCCATAATACGGCACTCATAGAAGTCTATGAGCCCTTTATGTTCCTTTGTATGCTTTTGATTTATTATGCAGACACACACACGCATGGAATTTGTGTGCCATAAAACACGCAACCATAGGCATGAGACCTCTCCCGTAGACTTTAATGGAGAGTGACCGAGGCACCTATAAGTATTCATTTAAGATTTATATATATATATATATATATATATATATATATATATATATATATATGTATATATATATATATATATATATATATATATATACACTACCGTTCAAAAGTTTGGGGCCACCCAGACAATTTTGTGTTTTCCATGAAAACTCACACTTATATTTATCAAATGAGTTGCAAAATGACTAGAAAATATAGTCAAGACATTGACAAGGTTAGAAATAATTATTTTTATTTCAAACAATAATTTCCTCCTTCAAACTTTGCTTTCGTCAAAGAATGCTCCATTTGCAGCAATTACAGCATTGCAGACCTTTGGCATTCTAGCTGTTAATTTGCTGAGGTAATCGGGAGAAATTTCACCCCATGCTTCCAGAAGGCCCTCCCACAAGTTGGATTGGCTTGATGGGCACTTCTTGCGTACCATACGGTCAAGCTGCTCCCACAACAGCTCTATGGGGTTGAGATCTAGTGACTGCGCTGGCCACTCCATTACAGATAGAATACCAGCTGCCTGCTTCTTCCCTAAATAGTTCTTGCATAATTTGGAGGTGTGCTTTGGGTCATTGTCCTGTTGTAGGATGAAATTGGCTCCAATCAAGCGCTGTCCACAAGGTATGGCATGGCGTTGCAAAATGGAGTGATAGCCTTCCTTATTCAAAATCCCTTTTACCTTGTACAAATCCCCCACTTTACCAGCAGCAAAGCAACCCCAGACCATCACATTACCTCCACCATGCTTGACAGATGGCGTCAGGCACTCTTCCAGCATCTTTCAGTTGTTCTGCGTCTCACAAATGGGCCTCTATACACCTATGTAGATATTGCATTAAAAACCAGACGTTTGCAGCTAGAATAGTCATTTAGCACAATAACAATGTATAGAGTGTATTTCTGATTAATTTAATGTTATCTTCATTGAAAAAAACTGTGCTTTTCTTTCAAAAATAAGGAAATTTCTAAGTGACCCTAAACTTTTGAACAGTAGTGTATATATATATATATATGTATATATATATATATATATATATATATATATATTCATATGTAAAAGTTTGAATAGTACATAAGTATTGTTTTACTGTGTGACTATCTGTTCATATTTATACACCATGTTTCATTTATTGACTTTCATAAATTGGGATATGAGGGTGGATTAATTGTTTTAGGTCTTTTAGGATAATTTATTATTTTTTATTCATAGTCCTTTGTTTATTTCTGTATAAAACTTCAGTTCCTTGTGGTTTCCCAATTGTTAATCCTTGTACGATTAACAATTGTGGTTCCATTTATACATTTTATCCCAGTTTTTGGTTACAAATTAATGTACTTTAATTATGTCCCACTGTTTTAACGTACTTTAATTATGAAAGTACTCACATATTTGCAATATCCCTTAAAATTAACTACTATATAAATTAGCAAATTGATCTAACTCAACACGCTCTTTAATGTGTACATTAGATTATTTCTTTAAGGAACAATCTTATGTACACTTTAACCTTATCTATATGAAAAGAACTTTGAACAACATGTGTCATGCATGTGTAAGGTGAGAAAAAAAGCAATTGGGTCATTTATTAACTGTGGCCGTCCACTAGATGACGCTGCAGGACAATGATGATTTGGGCAAAAACATCTGAATCTTTTCACATTCCTTGGCCATACAACTTGGGTTAGTTATTCGTATAAAATTAGGTTTCCACAAGGTTACAACTAAGCTTTTTACATAAACAGCGGAGCAGAGGGATAAAAATGAATGGAAAACATATGTGGGTATATTATGGAAACCCATTTATGGTTGTCTAAGAGAGCAGAGTGTAATAAAAAGGCGAGATCTGGTCTGAAATTATGAGACACTTCTTGTGTGCACTTTTTGCTTGAATTATTCACAAATCTTGATTCAACTTGAATTTCCGGTATGAACAAGCTGGCTTTTGCATACGACTACTTTGTTGGTCAGCAGTTGTAAAGTGTGTGGTGCACAGAAAACAACATAATCTACCTCTGGAGGGTGCTACAAAGCACAATTTTTTTGACCTATTTAGATAAAAAAAATGGTTAAGGAACAATAATTTCGAAAAAAGAATTCCCATTATTTCCTCTTTTATCCCAACCTGTCCCATAACTACAATCCAAACTGTGAGAATTATATTAAAATTTCTATGTGTGGAATCTGTATCTGGCTGTAAGGCAACTGGCTGCAGCAGGAGCCCACTCTCACTGCCTTATCTTCAAAAGAAGACCAGATATGGAAAGTCTCACCTCCTAAATTAAGCTTTACCCCCATCAGCCATTTGCCAGATGAAAATGGAAGAGATGGGGGGATTTTGCATCTGTATACACTGCAATATTTCTATAAGATGGTTTGTTTCAGGTGCTGCAGAATATCCTAGAGACTGACAAACAGAGTGGACAATGTTTTTTCTGTTTACTTGTATTACACATTCCTTGGTTTAGTGCTCCTTAGGATGGAAAAAGAAGATTAATGAGTAAGGCCTCATTCACACGATAGGGTTTCCCGGCCGGGTGCCGGCCGTTCATAAATCGGCCGGCACCCTACTGCATTAGGAATAATAGACCCCTAATGGGGCTATTCACGCGACCGATTTTTTTATGGCCGGGAAAACCGGCCGTCAAAAAATAGGACATGCTCTATTTTCGGCCGGGTGCCCGGCCGCCCGGCTCCCATAGAAGTCTATGGGACGGGGTAATACACGGCCATCACCGGAATGTGTCCCGAGTGATGGCCGGGTTTTCCGTCGCTTGCGCTCTATCTCTTCCTCCTCACAGCGCAGAGTGCATGTGAGGAGGAGGAGTTGATGCCATTCGGATGAATGGCTGTGCGCTGTATACCGTGTGGCAGGGCCGGGGGTGTACAGCAGGTAGAAGGGAGCACTGCGCTGGCTCCCTTCCCCTGCTTGTTTTAAAAGCGCCCTGGCCCGGCGACACCTTCCATGGCGCCGCTAGCAGCTGCTGCGGCTGCTACTACTGTAGCGACGCCACTATAGCAGAGCAGGGAGGTATCTCCCCGCTCTGCTATGTGCTAGCTCCATTTTAGCTCCCTGAAGGAGCGGAATCCCTGTGTGTTAGGGGATTCCGCTCCTGGACAGAGCGCTTGATGTCTCTGTCCATATCTGGGCAGTGACATCAGGGGAAACTCCTGAAGCGGAATCCCCGAACACATGGGGATTCCCCTTCAGGAGTTGCCGCTGATGTCACTGTCCAGATCTGCCCGGCCCGGAACGGATGCAAAAATAATGCAAACCGGCCGGGAAAAATGGCCGATTTTACCGGCCGATACTCGGGCTCGGGCGGGACCCGGTCGTGTGAATCCCGCCTAAGCTGTTTAGGTGCCTAAAGACAGTCAGCTATATACTCCTCCTATTACCAGACAAAAAACAAACAAAAAAAAAACCCACTATTTTTGAGTCTGCCGTATTCTTCAGATTGGGCCAATTTTTTTTTAGGAATATAACAGTAACATAAATGTTTTCATTTTACTTTTCCTTCCTTTAAATATCACTCCATTGTTAACTAAAAAACATTGTACAAAAATGCAGACAGACTTTACCACAATTTCTTATCTGTTTTTTTTTTTGTCTCAACTATTACAGAAAAATATTTTGCTAGAATTGAAAAGAAAAAAAACCATAAAAAATTGTGCCAAAAAATGCTGCTATTACACAACAAAAATGGCACATGTAAACTTAAGGCAGGGGTCTCAAACTCGGCCGGGTAAGTGGGCCACATATATAAAAAATTAGAAGTTGACGGGCCGCATTTCAACAATCCAGTTTTCCAGTTTAAGTGTTGCTAAATGCAGTCCGGCGGCTCAGTTGGCAGCGTTTGGCAGACACACAAATGTCAAGATTGGGCAGCCCCTTTAAAGATAGTGCCACAGAGCCCTCTGTAGATACTGCCACAGTGCCCTCTGTAGATACTGCCACAGTGCCCTCTGTATATAATGCCACAGTGCCCTCGGTAGATGCTGCCACAGTGCCCACTGTAGATCCTGTCACAGTGCCCTCTGTAGATACTGCCACAGACCCACCCATAGATAATGCCACCGTGCCCTCTGTAGATGCTGCCACAGTGCCCTCTGTAAATGCTGCCACAGTGCCCTCTGTAGATGCTGCCACAGTGCCCTCTGTAGATACTGCCACCTACCCACCCATAGATAATGCCACAGTGCCCTCTGTAGATGCTGCCAGTGCCTCTGTAGATAATGCCACACACCCCTAGATAATGCCACAGTGTCCTCTGTAGATACTGCCACAGTGCCCTCTGTAGATGCTGCCACAGTGCCCTCTGTAGATGCTGCCAGTGCTCTCTGTAGATACTGCCAGTGTCCTCTGTAGATACTGCCACAGTGCCCTATGTAGATACTGCCACACACCCACCTATAGATAATGCCACAGTGCCCTCTGTAGATACTGCCACAGTGCCCTCTGTAGATGCTGCCAGTGTCCTCTGTAGATGCTGCCACAGTGCACTCTGTAGATGCTGCCAGAGTGCCCTCTGTAGATGCTGCCACAGTGCCCTCTGTAGATGCTGCCACAGGGCCCTCTGTAGATGCTGCCACAGTGCCCTCTGTAGATGCTGCCACAGTGCCATACATGGACAGTGATGTCAGGGGCTTGTCCAGAGCTGGAGTCCCGGAGCAGAGCCTCTTCTAGCACTCTGCCTGGGACTCCAGCTGTGCTCCTGACATCACTGTCCAGCTCTGGGGAAGCCCTAGACATCGATGTCCATATGTGGACAGCAATGTCAGGGAATTCCACAGAGTCCCGGAGCAGAGCCTATTCTAGCGCTCTGCCCTGGACTCCCACTGTGGGGAAGACCCTGACAACACTGTCCATATATGGACAGCGATGTCAGGGAATTTCCCACAGAGTCCCGGAGCAGAGCCTATGCTAGCGCTCTACCCGGGACTCCGGCTCTGGGGAAGCTCGAGACATTGCATGTCCATATATGGAAGGCGATGTCAGGGAATTCCACAGAGTCCTGGAGCAGAGCCGATACTAGCGCTCTGCCCGGGACTCTGCTCTGGGGAAGACCCTGACAATACTGTCCATATATGGACAGCGATGTCAGGGAATTCCACATAGTCCCAGAGCAGAGCATATACTAGCGCTCTGCCCGGGACTCCACTCTGGGGAAGACCCTGACAACACTGTCCATATATGGACAGCGATGTCAGGGAATTCCACAGAGTCCTGGAGCAGAGCCGATACTAGCGCTCTGCCCGGGACTCTGCCCTGGGGAAGACCCTGACAATACTGTCCATATATGGACAGCGATGTCAGGGAATTCCACATAGTCCCAGAGCAGAGCATATACTAGCGCTCTGCCCGGGACTCCACTCTGGGGAAGACCCTTACAACACTGTACATATATGGCCAACGATGTCAGGGAATTCCACAGAGTCCTGGAGCAGAGCCTATACTAGCGCTCTGCCTGGTACTCCGCGCTGGGGAAGCTGCAGACATCGCGTGTCCATATATGGACAGCGATGTCAGGGAATTCCACAAAGTCCCGGAGTAGAGCCTGCATTAGCGGCTCTGTGTCCCGTGGGCCGCTGATGACAGCCTCAGGGGCCGCATGCGGCCCGCAGACCCCGTTCTTGAGACCCCTGACTTAAGGGGATAGACCTTGTTCACATTTGTGTTGGAGTCTCAGTAAGGGGCCTCCGTTACAGATCCGGATGAAAATTCCAGAAACAATAGCGCAGCATTCTGCACTATTGTTTCCTGCGAAACCACGGACATCCCGACGGAACGCATTAAAGTTAATAGATTCCGTTGTCGTACAATGGAACCGGCGCTTCTGGAATTTTCAATGTTCTGCTCCACTGAAAAACAGAAATACCAATGCAAATGTAAACCAAGGCTAATTGTCTCAGATTTGGACAATATGTACAGGGGCATAGCTCTAGCCTCTAGCCTGAGTGTGCCCAAAGGCTCCTTTGCCACATAAGTAGACACAAGTATTAAATATGGCTCACAATAAGTGGGGGTCATGTAACAAATTTTGTATTGGGGCCCAGGATCTTAAAGTTATGTGTCTGAATATGTACAGGATAAATTGGAGGTGTCTGATAATCCTTAGTGTTGTGTAATGGTAGCTTCTGAATGGCGGAACACGGCAACTTTGTGGTGTATGGTGGTGTCCTGACTTTCCCCTGATGGCAGATGGCAGGGGATAGAAGGATTTTAACATGCCTGATTCTCTGTTTCTGCAGGAAATAAGCTGCTGCCTGACAGCTCTATTTTCCTCACCCCATAACATAAACATGCACGTTTAGCTGTGCCGAGCATGCATATGTATGTGGGAGTAAGTGGCCGACAGCTATCTTTAGTGTATGGGCAGTTTGAGACGTTAGGTTCCAAGTATTTGCCTGACCTGGGAGACACTGGGAATCTAACATTGCTTTATGTCAGCTAGCAGCTGGGTTACCAATGTAATTTTTGGCAAAGGCTCCAGTATGACACAATTTATTTTTTTTTTTTTTTTTTAGAAAAAGGGACTTTTCTTAGTTCTACCATTTCAATAAGTTTGACTTCTGGGTGTTGCTATTCTTCATCTATAAGACATTTTACAAGAGAACTCAATTACATTTACGCTCCAAACCTCATTCAGGTGCAGAAAATAACCATTCAATGAGCAAAATAACATTTTTATATTATGTACTGTCATTTATGTTTAGGTCCTTCTCAATTAATTAGAATATCATCAAAAAGTTAATTTATTTCAGTAATTCAATTCAAAAAGTGAAACTCATATATTATGTAGATTCATTACACACAGAGGGATCTATTTCCAGCATTTTTTTCTTTTAATGTTGATGATTATGGCTAACAGTTAATGAAAACCCTTAATTTAGTATCTCAGAAAATTAGAATATTGGGTAAATGTTGAAGATTGTAGCCTCATGGTGTCACTCTCTAATCAGCGAATCAACACAAAAAAACAGTCTGGTTCAATAGGCTACACAATCATGGGGAACACTGCTGACTTGACAGTTGTCCAGAAGACAGTCATTGACACTCTCCACAAAGAGGGTAAGCCACATTGCTAAAGAAGCTGGCTGTTCACAGAGTGCTGTATCCAAGCATATTAATGGAAAGTTGAGAGGAAGGAAAAAGTGTTGTAGAAAATAGTGCACCAGCAACAGGGATAACCGCAGCCATGAAAGGATTGTCAAGAAAAGGCCATTCAAGAATCTGAGGAAGATTCACAATGTGTGGACTGCGGCTGGAGTCAGTGCTTGCAGAGCCATCACACACAGACGGATCCAGGACATGAGCTACAACTGTCGCATTCCTTGTGTCAAGACACTCATGACCCAGAGACAACGTCAGAAGCGTCTTACCTGGGCTAAGAAGAAAAAGGACTGGTCTGTTGCTCAGTGGTCCAAAGTCCTGTTTTCAGATGAAAGTAAATTTTGAATTTTATTTGGAAATTAAGGTCCCATAGTCTGGAGGAAGAGTGGAGAGGCGTCAATCCAAGTTGCTTGCAGTCCAGTGTGAAATTTCCACAGTCAGTGTTGGTTTGGGGGCCATGTCATCTGCTGGTGTTGGTCCACTGTGTTATATCAAGTCCAGAGTCAGCGCAGCGTCTACCATGAAATTTTAGAGCACTTCATGCTTCCCTCTGCTGACAAGCTTTATAGAGATGCTGATTTCATTTTCCAGCAGGACTTGGCACCTGCCCACACTGCCAAAAGTGCCAATACCTGGTTTAATAACCACAGTATCACTGCGCTTGATTGGCCTGCAAACTCACCTGACCTAAACCCCATAGAGAAACTATAGGGTATTGTCAAGAGGAAGATGAGAGACACCAGACCCAACAATGCAGACGAGCTGAAGGCCGATATCAAAGCAACCTGGGCTTCCATAACACTGCAGCAGTGCCACAGACTGATCGCCTCCATGCCACGCCGCATTGATAACACCTCAGCAGTGCCACAGGCTGATCGCCTCCATGCCACGCCGCATTGATAACACCACAGCAGTGCCACAGGCTGATCGCCTCCATGCCACGCCGCATTGATGCAGTAATTCATGCAAAAAGAGCCCGACCATGTATTGAGGGCATATACTGTACATACTTTTCAGTAGGCCAACATTTTGGTATTAAAAAATCATTTTTTAAATTGGGCTTATATAATATTCTAATTTTCTGAGAGACTAAATTTTGGGTTTTCATTAACTGTTAGCCATAAGCATCAACATTAAAAGAAAAAAATGCTGGAAATAGATCACTCTGTGTGTAATGAATCTATATAATATAGGAGTTTCACTTTTTAAATTAAATTACTGAAATAAATTAACTTTTTGATGATATTCTAATTCATTGAGAAGGACTGGTATAACTATTAAAATGGTTTACACCAATGTCTACAAATGTAACGCACATTTATTTAGCTAACTAAAGGAACATATGAAATTTTTGATAAACTGATTTATTTGTATTTATGTGATATCATTTAGTTATGTTGAGCACATAATGAAACCACACGGGCTAAATAGGGAACATTGATCCCCAAGAGAACTAAGGTTTGTGTTAAGTATGTGAATATCATGACGTTGTGTCTATGATGCTTCCGCCACATTTGTTCCATGTTCTCGGAACAGTCCTTAATCAATGACCCTGAAGGTCAGTAGTTTCCCTCAGTTTAATATGAGAATAGTGCAACATAGCCTGGGAATATTCTTGATCAAAATATTTCAATGAGCAAAACCCCATCCACAGCTAATTGTATCTGAACTGTGATGACGTAAATGTGGAAGCGGTAAAACGGAAGACTTATGGGGATGTAATATTCTGAAGCATCAATGATAAAGCGGGCAATAAAAAATACAATAAAACGAAACCTGTTTGACTAGAGCATAGTGTCCTCATACCCTTGTACTTTACTGGGAATTCACCCAAGCAATGCGTACTTGTCATCAGAAGAGAATTGGTGGCTATCCATCTTCTTAATATGCTTCTAAATTATTGCCATCAACGGCAGACCTGAAAAGGTTACATTTGGCCATTGTTACGTACCCACCTTATTATGATCCAGCGCATCCTCTTTTGCCTGTCACAACAGCTGTCAGAGTCGAGGCAGGGCTAGTGGGGACGTCAGGCAGCACGGCCGCCCAATCAGTATGAGGGACACGGCCATTCGGACATTTAGGAAGATAGGCGCTCTATTTCAATTCTCTGTGTCCTGGCTTCTGTGCCAGTTATTATTTTATCTAACCTAGTTCCTGTATTGTAGATTACCTATTGTGAAGTTTACTTTCTGACCCGGCTTGACTGAACACGTATCTTCGATCTTCCTTCTACTTGTCGTTGCTATCGGTTACTGTCTGACCTTTTCCATTTTCCACTAGTAGTTTTCCACTTTGTATTTGATCCTTGGCCCGTCCCTGACCCTGCTTCTGCCTTATCTTCTGGTTTTGTCTTTCTTTGGTTAGCCCATTTATCGGCCGATCGTTGCCCTGATTACACAGGGCAATGATCGGGAACGAGCATTCATATGAACGCTCATTGGCCCAAGTAAAAGGGCCGTTAGACGTTACACCCCAGTTTAGCCAGCGCCAAGCTTACTACGGTTTTCAGCCGAAAGCAGAGTTTTTCACGTCCGAGGTTGCCACGCTCGTCCGAATGTAGCCTTACACTGCCCCGAGCTGTGATGGGGATAAACTGTAATGTTGTTTTCTGCAGCTCTAAACTGTAAGGGGGTTAAAAAAAACCTCAATACACCACTTCCCTTAAAGCATTACATGATATGTGAGTTGGGGATTTCCGGTTGGTCATCTTTATACTACATAATACATTGATGTTTACTTCATGTTGCACTTTTCTGCCAATTTGTGGCACCATCATTAGCACAGGACTATATAACGTTTAATAGCACATGCAGTATGTAATGGAAATACTGGATCATTTGCAGTGATGCAGTTTTCTACCTTGTTTTGGTTGCGCCGTATCTTCTACATTTCTGTAATTGACTCACAGCTTATTAACATTGATGAATTTATTTTAAGTGATAAATAATAAGTATGCTATTTATTAGTCGATTTTGGGTGGGGTTGCTCAATTATGAGATAGGATTTGTATATGTTGGGAGCATCACCCTTGGTGTTAGAGATATACCTAAGTTCCTTATAGGTTATCTTTTACAGTGAAGAAGTAATCTACGGAGTCTGTATACTGTCAACAAGCAATTACAGCAATACAACAAGATTGCGATTAACGAAGAACACTCATCCATGACATCATTGTTATTGTTGATACCATCATCATCACCATCATTATCAGCATCATCAAGCTGCAGGGCTGGATAAAAATTGTCCCTTGGCAAAAGCACTAGTAGGTGCCCCAATCCCACCTCTGGAACCTTGACTACTTGACTCCTTTTAGCAGCCAGCCACATTCACGTGTGTTCAGTAGCGGATTAAGTAGAGTACATGAACTGGGCTCCTCCCCAAACTTGGGCTCTCCACCTTCCCCACCATCCTACCACACTTTGTCTATAGTCAATGCCACCTTTCTGTGCTAGCAAGTTGAATTCTGGTTAAACAGTAAGCCCTTGTTCTGCTTGTATGAATAAATTGACAACTGGGTGTTAGCATTCCCCTTGTCAAAGGGGTATATGCCTACACAGGCTAACACTGTCCAATCATTGCTGACAGTATCAGTCTGTGTAGAGACACATCCTCTTGAAAAGGGGAGTGGTAACACCTAGTTGTCAATTAGGCTAGGGCTACATGGAGACTTTTTGTAGCACTACTTGATTGAATGGCAGCTGCAGTCCACAAGATTGCATGCAACTCAATGTATTGCTTTGTACTGTAGCTCCATAATTCAAATCAATTGGTTGCGCTACAATAAAATCTCCAAGTAGCGCACGCCTTATTCATACATTTCCAGGAGAAATACCAGAGGAAAGACACATAACTGAGTTCTAAGACACGAATTGTTATCTTATTCGTAAATCAAGTATATACTAAAAAAGACATGTAAGGGGAGCCGATAGGTACTTTTTAAATCCAGGGACTCACAGGTGGCGTCTTCTCTGATTACAGTCGTTCTCTTTTCTTTTATTCCCCCATCTGCCCTAGACCGCTATGATGACTGCAGCCATCCCCAGCCTCTACACACATAAATATAGAGCTTAGATCAGACCCCTAAATTAATTCAGACCCCAGACCTGACTCCTAAATATAAACTGAACCCAGATCAGAATACTAAAAGAACCCACACCGTAGAGAAGACTCTTAAATTAATGTAGACCCCAGACCAGATGCCTAAAATTAATGCAGAACCCAGACCAAACCATTAAAAAAAATCCATACCCCAGGCCCCTAAATAATTCACCCCCCAACCAGACCTCTAAATTAATTCAGACCCCAGACAAGACCCCTAAATGAATTCAGACCCCAGACAAGACCGATAAATTAAAGCCGACCCCAGATCAGACCCCTAAAGAACAGATATGAAAAAAAATATTCAAACTCCAGACCACACTCCTCCATATACTTACCCACCTTGCTCCCGGGCTCCATTGTAGCTCCAGTAGCGTCAGGCCGATGTGCGTGAAACATTACGTCAGGACCCAGTTCTGCAGCGCCTGGAGACAAAGAGAAACCTGGGAGCGAGGAGGGTGAGTATTATTGACCATTATCTATTGGATTATGTCATGTCCGTGGCTGCGGGCTGTCAGCTCCGTTCCTCCCCTGACAGCCGCAGCCACGTGTCGGCAAGCGCTGGCCCCAGCCTCCTCCTCAGGAGAAGCCAGCGCTCGCGTCTACTCACCAATGCCGGATCCCGTAGGGTGCGCCCGCACGCTCGTGCCCGCTCTTAAAGGGGCAGCGCATGCACCAGACCTCGTTCCTGACCTTTGACCTGTGAGTACTCTGGACTATAAGAGGGGTCCAGCCCCCTAGTTCTATGCCTGAGCTTTGTTGTTGTATCCCTAGTCTGTCTTGCAAATGGCCCCCTAGTGTTTCCTGCTCCCAGTGGTTTCCTGTTCCTGTTTCCTGTATCCTGAATCTAGTGTCATGCTTGCTGTAGCCGTGCTGTGCTATATTCCACGCCTGACCTGCCTCTCCACACTTGACGTCCACCTGCTGCCAAGTTCCTGCCTAGACTGCCTCGCTACTGTCCGAGCTGCCACAGGTTCCGTATACAAACTATAGACTGTGACCTGCGTCCTGTTGGCCAGCTGCCATACCGCCAAGACGGTACGGCCCAGTGGGACCACGAACCCTTTGCGACATATTAGTTGGCGCAGTTGTGGCAGATTAGATGATAGATGGTTTGGATGGCCATGAATCCCTGGGAGCCTTCGCCCCCATACAGCCATCCAAAACGCCCATATTTTCCACTAAGTCTATGGAATCTATGAAGTTAGTCTCCACCTTTTCTTGTTTGGATAGAATAACCAGTCATTGGGGGAACCCTGTTTTCCTGAGAGTTTTGTGCCCTAGAGGTGAGCATCGTATTAGCTACTCATATATAGTGAAACCATTTTGAGACAACCACCCAAAATTGCCTTTAAAAGTGGTTTTCAAGGGGGGGGTGGTCTCAAAGAAGATGGTATATGGTAGAACTAAAAATCTGTCACAGGAAATCTGTTCTGGATAAGGGGGTGGTCTTCCCAAAGAGGTGGTCTTTTGGAGAGGTTTCACTGTAGATAGTGACTGCAGGAGCATAACGATAGATAGATAGATAGATAGATAGATAGATAGATAGATAGATAGATAGATAGATAGATAGATAGATAGATAGATAGATAGTGTAATGGCCGGAAGGAGGTGAAGGGAAAGTGAGCCCTAATCTACCCACCGCCCTGTCCCTGCCTACTTGCAACGACTCGCCCTAGGCGACGAGGTACAACTGGGCGGCGGTCCCTACGCTGTCTAAGTGCACAGGAAAACAAACAGGGAACATGCAAGGGAAGGGGCAGTAGCCACGGAATGCCACGAGGAAACGGAGCGGCGAACGGACAGTCAGGACCAGGACGAAGTGAGTACACCCAAGCGGGCAAGGAGACAGAAGCAAGCCAGGGGCAAAGCAAAGCAGGTCAAGCAGAACTGCAGCAAGGCAGAAGCACGGCAGAAGCAGGCTGGAGCAAGCAGCAGTGGGGCCAGGAATCCAAAAGAATTACAAGCACTGAGGGAGAGAACAGGGCAGGTAATAAAGGACAGGGGGCGGAGCTAACTCCGACAGACCAGGCCGCGATAGGCTCTCCCACTCCTGAGCCTGCCACCCTGGTTGGTGGGAGATGGTGTCAGTAGAACAGGTCTGGCCTCAGGTGTGGATTGATTAATCCCAGGAGTATACCTAGATGAAGTACCTGGCAGATCCCTAACAGTACTCCCCCTTTTATGAGGGGCCACCGGACCCTTACTAAGGGGACCCGGTTTAGTGGGGAAGAGAAGGTGGAACCTCCTGATCAATACCCCAGCGTGAACATCACGGGCAGGTACCCAAGTCCTCTCCTCCGGCCCGTATCCTCTCCAATGGACCAGGTACTGGAGGGAGCCCTGGACCATCCTACTGTCCATAATCTTGGCCACCTCGAATTCCACCCCCTCAGGGGTGAGAACGGGAACAGGAGGTATCCTCGAGGGGGACCAGGACGGGGAGCAGCGTTTAAGGAGGGAGGCATGGAAGACGTCATGTATGCGAAATGATGGGGGGAGCTCCAGACGGAAGGATACAGGGTTGAGGACTTCAATGATCTTATAAGGTCCAATAAATCGGGGAGCAAACTTCCTGGACGGGACCTTAAGGCGCAAGTTCCTGGACGACAACCAGACCAAATCCCCGACGACAAACCGGGGGTTAGCAGAACGTCTACTATCCGCCTGAATCTTTTGTGCGCTCTGGGACGCCTCTAGGTTCTTCTGAACCTGGGCCCAGACGGTGCACAGTTCCCGATGAACATCCTCTACCTCAGGATTATTGGAACAACCAGGGGAGACGGAGGAGAATCTTGGGTTAAACCCGAAATTACAGAAAAACGGGGAGACCCCTGACGAGTTACTGACCCGGTTATTCAAGGAAAATTCAGCAAGGGGAAGGAATGAGACCCAATCGAATTGACAGTCAGAGATGAAACACCTTAAATATTGTTCCAGGGATTGGTTGGTCCTTTCCGTTTGGCCATTAGTTTCGGGATGGAAGGCGGAGGAGAAGGACAGATCAATCTCCAACTTTTTACAAAAAGCTCTCCAAAATAAGGAAACAAATTGTACCCCTCTGTCAGAAACGATATTGACTGGGGCCCCATGGAGACGCAGGATGTGTTTCACAAACAAAGAAGCTAACGTCTTGGCGTTAGGTAGCTTCTTAAGGGGCACAAAGTGGTACATCTTGCTGAAGCGGTCGACTACCACCCACACCACCGACTTGCCCTGAGATGGAGGCAAATCGGTGATAAAATCCATGGAGATATGGGTCCAAGGTCTCTGGGGAATAGGCAAGGAACGTAGTAGGCCCGCAGGTCGGGACCTAGGGGTTTTGGACCTAGCGCAAACCTCACAAGCGGCGACGTAAGCCCTAACGTCTTTAGGCAACCCAGGCCACCAATAGTTTCTGGTAATGAGGTGTTTGGTGCCCAAGATGCCAGGATGACCAGATAGAGCGGAGTCATGGTTTTCCCTGAGTACCCTCAGCCGGTATTGCAGGGGAACAAACAGTTTGTCCCCAGGGACGTTCCCGGGAGCTGCACCCTGATCAGCCGCGATATCAGAAGCTAAATCAGAATCCGTGGCAGAGACGATTATACCAGGGGGTAAAATACAAGCAGGATCCTTCTCAGAAGGAGGATTGGCCATGAAACTACGTGACAGAGCATCAGCCTTAATATTCTTGGACCCAGCCCTATAGGTAACCAAGAAATTAAATCTGGTAAAGAATAGTGCCCACCGAGCTTGTCTAGGATTAAGCCTCCGGGCCGATTCTAGGAAAACCAGATTCTTGTGATCCGTAAGGACCGTTACCTGGTGTCTGGCCCCCTCCAGGAAGTGCCGCCACTCCTCAAAAGCCCATTTAATGGCTAGAAGTTCGCGGTTGCCAATATCATAGTTACTCTCCGTGGGCGAAAACTTCCTAGAGAAGTAAGCACAGGGGCGGAGATGGGTGAGGGAGCTGGTACCCTGGGACAAGACGGCCCCCACTCCCACCTCGGAAGCGTCAACCTCCACAATAAATGGCTCCTCTTGGTTGGGCTGAATCAGCACGGGGGCCGAGATAAAGCACTTCTTGAGGGTCTCAAAGGCCTGGACGGCCTCAGGGGGCCAATGGAGGACATCAGCACCCTTGCGGGTAAGGTCCGTAAGAGGCTTAGCGACGGCCGAGAAGTTGGCAATAAATCTCCTGTAATAGTTGGCGAACCCTAAAAAACACTGTAACGCCTTAAGGGAGGCAGGTTGGACCCATTCCGCCACAGCCTGAACCTTGGCAGGGTCCATGCGGAATTCATGAGGAGTGAGGATTTGCCCTAAAAATGGTATCTCCTGTACCCCAAAGACACATTTTTCAGTCTTAGCAAACAGATTATTCTCCCGAAGGACCTGGAGCACCTTCCTGACATGCTCCACGTGGGAGGACCAGTCCTTGGAAAACACCAGTATGTCATCAAGGTACACAACAAGAAAATTACCCAGGTACTCTCTCAGGATTTCATTAATAAAATTCTGGAAGACAGCAGGGGCATTACACAACCCAAAGGGCATGACCAGGTATTCGAAATGACCCTCGGGTGTGTTGAACGCAGTTTTCCACTCATCCCCCTCTTTGATGCGGATAAGGTTATATGCCCCCCGTAGATCGAACTTAGAAAACCATTGGGCTCCCTGAACCTGATTAAAAAGATCCGGAATCAAAGGAAGTGGGTACTGGTTCCTTACGGTGACCTTATTCAGGTTACGATAATCAATGCACGGCCTAAGACCACCATCCTTCTTCCCCACGAAGAAGAAGCCAGCACCTACAGGAGAAGTCGAGGGGCGAATGAAACCCTTGGCCAGGCATTCTTGGATATATTCCCTCATAGCTTTACGTTCAGGACATGAAAGATTAAATATCCTCCCCTTAGGAAGCTTGGCACCAGGCACCAAATCGATAGCGCAATCGTAATCTCTATGGGGGGGCAACACCTCGGAGGCCTCCTTAGAAAACACATCGGCGAAGTCCTGAACAAACTCAGGAAGCGTGTTTACCTCCTCCCGGGGAGAAATAGAGTTAACAGAAAGACATGACATAAGACATTCATTACCCCATTTGGTGAGATCCCCAGTATTCCAATCAAACGTGGGATTATGCAACTGCAACCAGGGAAGGCCTAAAACCAGATCAGACGATAATCCCTGCATCACCAGTACAGAGCACTGCTCCAAATGCATGGAGCCAACAAGGAGTTCAAAAACAGGAGTATGCTGAGTAAAATAACCATTAGCAAGGGGAGTTGAGTCGATTCCTACTACAGGGATAGGATAAGGTAAATCAATACAAGGCATCTTTAGAGACATAGCAAATTCCGCAGACATGATATTAGCAGATGACCCTGAATCCACGAAAGCACTGCCCGTGGCAGCCCGGCCAGCAAACGAGACCTGAAAGGGAAGCAAAATTTTATTGCGTTTCACATTAACGGGAAATACCTGTGCGCCCAAGTGACCTCCCCGATGATCACTTAGGCGCGGAAGTTTTCCAGCTTCTTATTCTTGCGCCTGGGACAGGTGTTCAGTAGATGCTTGTCGTCCCCACAGTAGAAGCAGAGACCATTCATTCTGCGAAACTCCCTACGTTGTCGAGGGGACATGGAGGCCCCGAGTTGCATAGGTACCTCCGAGTCCTCCGTGGAGGGGCGAGGAGACGGGACCTCGGGGGGGATCGCAGAAAAGTCAGAGGGGAGCACACTGAAGCGTTCTAGCTGACGTTCCCTGAGACGTCGGTCAAGTCGTACTGCTAGGGCCATAACCTGGTCAAGGGAGTCAGACGAGGGGTAGCTAACCAGCAGATCCTTCAGGGCGTCAGATAATCCTAACCTAAACTGGCACCTTAGGGCCGGATCGTTCAACTGAGAAGCTACGCACCACTTCCTAAAATCAGAACAGTATTCCTCAACCGGTCTCCTACCCTGACGTAAGGTCACCAGCTGACTCTCGGCTAAGGCAGTCCTGTCAGTCTCGTCGTAAATGAGTCCGAGGGCAGAGAAAAAACGATCAACAGAGGAAAGTTCAGGGGCGTCAGGAGCCAAGGAGAAGGCCCACTCTTGGGGCCCTTCCTGGAGTCGGGATATGATGATACCCACCCGCTGGTTCTCGGAACCTGAGGAGTGGGGCTTTAGGCGGAAATACAGTCTGCAACTCTCCCGGAAGGAGAGAAACGTCTTACGGTCCCCTGAGAACCGGTCAGGTAACTTGAGGTCGGGTTCTAGAGGTGAGGTGAGGGGTACTACTAAAGCAGCGTCACCCTGATTGACCCTTTGGGCCAGGGCCTGGACCTGTAGGGAGAGGCCCTGCATCTGCTGGGCCAGGGTCTCAAGGGGGTCCATGATAGCGTCAGCGTAGGAGAAATGGTAGACTAGGTAAGGGCTTGTAATTATGTAATGGCCGGAAGGAGGTGAAGGGAAAGTGAGCCCTAATCTACCCACCGCCCTGTCCCTGCCTACTTGCAACGACTCGCCCTAGGCGACGAGGTACAACTGGGCGGCGGTCCCTACGCTGTCTAAGTGCACAGGAAAACAAACAGGGAACATGCAAGGGAAGGGGCAGTAGCCACGGAACGCCACGAGGAAACGGAGCGGCGAACGGACAGTCAGGACCAGGACGAAGTGAGTACACCCAAGCGGGCAAGGAGACAGAAGCAAGCCAGGGGCAAAGCAAAGCAGGTCAAGCAGAACTGCAGCAAGGCAGAAGCACGGCAGAAGCAGGCTGGAGCAAGCAGCAGTGGGGCCAGGAATCCAAAAGAATTACAAGCACTGAGGGAGAGAACAGGGCAGGTAATAAAGGACAGGGGGCGGAGCTAACTCCGACAGACCAGGCCGCGATAGGCTCTCCCACTCCTGAGCCTGCCACCCTGGTTGGTGGGAGATGGTGTCAGTAGAACAGGTCTGGCCTCAGGTGTGGATTGATTAATCCCAGGAGTATACCTAGATGAAGTACCTGGCAGATCCCTAACAGATAGATAGATAGATAGATAGAACTGTTGATCTTACTAAGCAGATGGTAGTCACATTTCTACTTAATTCCTGTGTAGAAAGCTTTATTTATGTGATGCTTTGTTTGAAAGAAACCATCTCTGAAAGATGAAGGATCCTGAACATGTGTTGTTTACCATCAACTTCCAATTTATTTTGCTCTACTAATTCGCCCTACATACATTAGCTTAAAATGAAGAACCCATGGTTTCCGTTTGTTTCAGTCAGGGCTCCATTCTGACGAAAGCTCCGACAGAACATCAGAATAGAGCCCTGACACATATGTGAACGAATCCTTAGTGGAATCTGTACTTTCTTGTACTGTCTGACTGTGCTTGTGGATGAACTATGGTTACTATTTGGACTATGGCTACCTCATCTGCGGACAGGAGGCCACATGGCAGGCCACACCTAGGGCTGTATAAATTGGACATATCTATTGATGTAGTTGGACCGCAGCCAGCGCCTTGGCCAATAGGCAGAAAGTTATAATATATGACATGTATAAGATAACTTATTTATATTGTCGAAAAGTATAAAATATCAAAATGTAGATAATACTTAAAGGGAATGTGTCGCTAGAAAAAAAAAAAATCAGTTAAACAATTAGTATTTGAGTATTTTTGTTTTAGTATTTGTATTAGTATTTGTTTTAATTTTCTAAATTTTTTCACAAGTCAGGAAATATTAGAAATTAGATTCTAATTTATAACCTTTCCATGTGCTGGTCACTAGAGGGAGCAGTTCCCAAAATTGCAGCATGGTCACTGTGGTAAAGTAAACTCATTGATTTATGCTGCAAATTTGGGGTGGACACACTCTCCTTTAGTGTCCTCACACAATCCCCCCTCCCTTCTTCTGGCTAGTGCCAGGAGAAGGAGGGGCTTGAAGGTCTTCAAACCTAATATACTGTGTGCCGCCATTTTCTGAGCTACTGCACAGTGTAGGAGGATTAGATACAGGCATGGCCGGCCTTAGATATGTTCGACCAGTGCGGTCGCACAGGGTGCCAGCGGCCACACTGCAAGAGGGGCGCCAGCGAGTGTGTGTATCCCCGCGCCGTTGCAACTACCAGCAGGGATACACACACTAACTGCAGTCGCCTTTCCACCTGGGCTCTTCTTCACTTAGTGGCCGTCGCTACCGCTGTAGCAGCCAAAGCGGCTGCTAGCGGTGACACCGGGCATGAGGGCGGTGGCGCCGCTATCAGCTGCTGCGGCTGCTATAGCGGTAGCGACGGCACTATAGAAGAGCAGGGAGGTATCTCTCTGCTCTGCTGTCTACTAGCGCCACTGTAGCTCCCTGAAGGAGCGGAATCCCCGTGTGGCCGGGGATTCCGCTCCTGGAGAGCTGCTTGATGTCTCTGTCCATATATGGACAGTGACATCAGGGGAAACTCCTGAAGCGGAATCCCCGGTCACAGCGTTGCAGACTCTATGACCGGGGATTCCACTCCAGGAGAAAACAATGACGTCATGTACACAGACGACAGGAGCTTCTCCTGGAGTGGAATCGACGGTCATACCTACAAGGGGCTGTGTGGCGCTACCTACAAGGGGCTATGTGGCGCTACTTACAGGGGGAATCTGTGAGTGGGGGGCTGATGGTCATTTTACTGTGAGTGGTGGGCTGATGGTCATTTTACTGTGAGTGGGGGGCTGATGGTCATTTTACTGTGAGTGGGGGGCTAATGGTCTTCAAGTGATTTCCACCTCTGACCTCCAATTGAAATTAATAGGAGGCAGAAAATACATGTGGCGTCCGTTTGGAGCTTTTTTTCCTGCGTCTTTTGCATTCACTTCAACAGCTTAAGAAAAAAACACACAAAAAAGGTAACACAACGCTGTCAGTTCCTGAAGGAATTTTGAGGCAGATTTTTTTTGGCTTACAAAAAATGTGTGTGAACATGCCCTTCGAGTGGAGTGCTTGTTCTTAGCTGTTTTCTGTCTTTTTCAAAACAATTTTTGGTAGGGGGGCCCTGAGGAAATTTTGTTTTTCCAGTGCTGCCTCGAGTCCGAAAAGGTTGGGAAACTCTGTACTAGGCTACAGGGTCCCGTCATGGAGCAGCTCAGTTCGTTGTGGGAACGGGGCCTAGGTGAGCACAATTTTTGTTTTTGTTTGGGGGCACTGTCTACAAGGGGGAGGTGCGGGGACTGTATGTCACGATCTACAAGGGGGAGGTGGGGGACTGTATGGCACTGTCTACAAGGGAGAGGTGGGGGACTGTATGGCACGATCTCCAAAAACGAGGTGGGGGATTTATGGCACTGTCTACAGGGAGGCTGTATGGCAAAATCTTCAGGGGGCACTACACTGTGTGGGGGCCCCTAAGCAGACATTATACTGTATAGGGGTACTACAGATGGCATAATACTGTGGGCACAATTAGAGGACAAAATACTGTGTCCTTGAAGGGATGTAATATATTATATTATTAAATATTATTATTATACTGTATGGGGTCACTAAAGAGGCATTATAATTTTTTTATGGGCCATTTTTTTTAATGATGGGGTCGGGCGCCGAAAGATCATTTTGCACAGGGCACCATCTATCCTAGGGCAGGCCCTGGATACAGGGCTCAGCAGACAGTATCACACGAACATACACGAACATAATACACACATCACATACACGAACATAATACACACATCACATACACGAACATAAATTACCTGCTCCTGCCGCCGCCGCTTCCGCTGGTCTACGTTCCTTGCTCCTTCGCTTCGTTGCACATATGACCGGAAGCCGCGGCCGGAATTCGTCATCTTACTGTCCGGCAGCGGCTTCCGGTCCACATGAAAATGGCGCCGGATTTTGCTATACGAACGATCTTCGTCTTGGTCTGTTTGGGAGCGGCGCATGCGCCGTTCCCACACAGACGGCGTACGCTTCTGTGAATA
Organism: Rhinoderma darwinii; assembly: GCF_050947455.1. Taxonomy (NCBI): domain Eukaryota; kingdom Metazoa; phylum Chordata; class Amphibia; order Anura; family Rhinodermatidae; genus Rhinoderma; species Rhinoderma darwinii. The sequence continues at coordinate 27,181,066 of NC_134689.1, read as the reverse complement.
GAACGGCTCCCGTTCGCATTCTCTATGGGGTTGTATGTGCCGTATTCCAACTCTGTATGTGTCGTTAATCGACACATACAGAGATGAAAAAAAAAATGGCAGCCCCCATAGAGAAGTAAAAGTAAGAACACAGTAAAAAGTTTAAAGTCACAACACTAATAAATAAAATTTTTGTTTATATTTTATTAAAAGATATATAATAATAAAAAATAATAATTCATGACACCTTCCCTTTAATTGTGGTCAACTTTTATTAGAACATTTCTCAAATTCAGCCACAGTATCATAGAATACAACCAAATCACAATCAGAGTTCATTTGCAAAGAACTAGAATAGAAAAGTGATAGCATTTTACAATCTGTTGCCTGTTGCTATTGGAGTTTGTCCTAACTAAATATCACGTGCTCAACCCAGAAAGGAGTGTAGCTCTGCCTTAAAAACACTAAAATAGACAAATCACCAGGTCCAAATAGTATACACCCCCACGTTCTTCAGGAACCTATGGTTTCCGTTTGTGTCAGTCAGGGCTCCGTTCCCATGGAAAGCGCCGACAGAATGTTGGAACGGAGCCCTGACGCAGATGTGAACGAAGCCTAACTAACTATAAATGAATCAGTTGAAGATAAAACCTGAAAGAACTCATTAAATCGTTGTGAGTCTTTCACTGTGCACTGCCACTATATCTGTTATGAGGCAGTGCATCTGTAACAATAACAACCATTGTGCCCCCATAACAGCAACAGTGCCCACAAATCAGTTAACAGCTTAGTGGTCTTATAATAACATTCAAATTTCCCCAATAACAGTGCCAAAAAAACGGTAACAGTTCTCATATTACAGTGGCAGTCACAGTGCCCCAGAAAAGTGACAGACATAGTGTCCCCGTAATACCAGCCCAGTGTCTCAAAAACATTAGAGCAATGTAAAAAAAAATTGACAGTCACAGTGCATCAAAGACAGTGCCAGACACAGTGCCCCGAAAACAGTGGTAGTCAAAGTGTCATCATAACTGTGCCAATTATTACATTTCCTAATGAAATTCAAAGTACAGTACTTCCACATCAGTGAACAGCCACAGTACACCCATAACAGTGACAGCCACAGTGTCCTGTAACAGTTCCAACCACAGTTCCCCCATAACATTGATAACAAATACAGGGATCTTATTACAGGATATGTAGGAGGCATGATGTGCAATGCGCACTTAGTTCTGTTGGAGTCACTGGGGTAATGATTCCTTCTTCATTAACATACAGCAGCAAAATCAGATACTCCGGGGAGTCGGGAAGACTTCAACAGAAAAGCACAAACAAGCAAATACCGCGCCCAACAGTTTAGTAGGTCAGTATATGTTCAAGAGAGTGGGAAACGTTAAGCGCTTCCTATCTATTTTATTTGTAACCTCTTTTATTTTCCAGTGAGTTATTTTTATAAGCCATGCCCATGAGTCCCAGGGTCAAGACTGTCCACATCCACCAGTGAAGGTATTTTCAATACACCAGTATGAAGTTGAAAAAAAACAAAAAAAAACCAGTGACTGCCACAGTAAGATAACAAAAAGAACAGCCGCTAAGCCCTGATAAGGCCTCGTGCACACTTCCGACACCGTTTTCACAGCCGTTTTTGACGGATCCGTGTGCCCGTTTTAGCGGCCGTGTGCACTCCCGTGTGCACTCCGTGTTTCCGTTTCCGAGCGCCGAGCTTGGTACTGTCCAGGGTGCTAAAAGAGTTAATGGGCTGCACTGATCGGCGGTAACTCTTTCAGCACCCTGGACAGTACCATGCTCGGCGCTCGGAAAATACAATTTTAATGTAATAAAAAAATAAAAAAAATAAAGTTCATACTTACTTTCCTCCTGTCCGGCCTCCAGCGATGATATTTCATCCATGTCGCCGCTGCAGCCAATCACAGGCTGTAGTCGTGATAACACACGTTAGGATGACGTCAGAAGGCCGGCCTCCAGGGATGACGCTTCATCCCACGTGACCGCCTCTGCAGCCAATCACAGGCTGCCGCGTCATACAGGAAGGTTGGACTGGGGGAAGAAGAGGGACACGTCACCAAGACAACGACCGGGTACGTATGAACTGATTTTTTTTTATTTTTTTTTAATCAGCAGCCTCTTTTCTCTATCAGTGATTGATAGACAAGTGGCTGCCGATTAGTGTAATATTTCTGTAATGTGTTTCTGCCCGCCCGGCCGTTGCTAGACAACGGCTCCGTCACACACGGACGGCACACGGATGCCTTCCGTGTGCCTTCAGTTTTTTTGACGGCCCCATTGACTTGCATGGGCCGCACGGTCACGGAATCTCGGACCAAAGTAGGACATTCTCTACTTTGGGTCGGAACGGAGAAACGGGACCGTCAAAAAAACTGAAGTGTGCATGGCCCCATTGAAATTAATGGGTCAGTGTGCTAGCCGTCAGAAAAACGGCTAGCACCCTGAAGGAAAAAACTGAAGTGGGCATGGGGCCTAACAGTCATCCACACTGCTGTTAGAGTTCTAACAGTGCCCCCATAACAGTTACAGCCACAATAACAATGTGTTCCAGAATAGGCTGTGTTACAGCCTAAAGCTAGGCTTTCCTTCAACTGGTTATTCCTATAAATAGTCCGTCTCAAATGAGAAGGGAACAGCCTATGGCTCCCAAATGGACATTATATAAACCAAAATCGAACAGAAGGAGCATATAGACTAGAATATATATATTGTATCAAAAATATGTTTATTTATTAATTTAAGCAACAACAGAGATAAAAACACAAATATGTAATATATTACGAAAATAAAAAATACAAAAATGATATCAGACACCAAATATACAATGCCACATTGGTTTCCATGTAGTGAGATATGATATTATTTTGCTACATTAGATAAAAGCAGCATGGCAAAGAATATACATTGCGGATATACGTCTATAAGTAAAGGTCAGTACATATCACAATAGAGGTGTATTGAATCATCATCTTGAAAAGCCTCTGACAACAGATATGCATGCATATAGTACTGAAACCTTGCCAGGAAAAGAAAAGATTAAACTCTTACTCACATGAAATAAAGTGCAGTGCAGTAACTGGCGTGTATGCCGCCTCGACGCGCGTTTCTAGTTAGTTCTCCTCAGGCGGCGTGCTTGGGGCAACAATCCACTTTCCTGCCCTAGCCCTGTATCTAAACACTTAAGGAATTTACCACGCCACCCCGACTACACCCCTGCAGTGCCCACTAGGTAGATAAAAAAGTTATTACTTAAGTGCCCCCCAGCCACTGTCCCCCCATTATTGTTATGTTGTTAAACAATAAATATTCCAATCATATAATGGTGTCTGAATGTTCTGCAGATTAAGTAAATTATGTCTATTGAAGAACTTTGACCTTATATGGTTTATATTATTCTCTCAGGTCTTTATCACAGATTGTATATTGGAATTAAATAATGGTTGTCTAAATGTACTTTGCCTGCATTACATGGATTAGTGAGATTATCACACTTTAGCTCCTTGTTACTGTTGCCCCATGCTGTGATGTACAATGGGCTACTGGTCCAAAAAGCAATAGGGGTTATGTCACTGGTTTACATAAGATTAGATAAGATATTTAACCATAGACTTCATGAGGATATAACCACCAAGAGACTGGCTGAACAAATTGCCTTGACATCACTAAACGTCTACATGTCTGTAGAAAGGAAGTCTGGGGAATATTTAGAAAACGTTCTAAATTTTTTTGAGCATTCAATTCATTCATAATCGGTCATTGACAAAGTTGCATCAGACTTAACATGTATCGTTAAAGGGGTTGTCCCCTTTTTACAATCCCTTTTTGTTAGAAGAGTTCCACAAAAATAAGTTAACCCACTCAGAGTGTTCATAGAGACATGTCGGAAGTTTTGATTAGTGGGGATCCAAGCGCTGGGACCCCCACCGATTGCTAAAACAAAAGGCAGAAGCGCTCAGGTGAGCGCTATGTCGCTTAGTTTCTGATCGGTTTGCTCGCCGAGCGAAAAGTGTAAGGGCTCAATAGAAATCTATGAGAAATTAGGAGCTGATAAGAAATTAAGCGGCACAGTACTCGCGCTTCTGCCGCTTTGTTTTAGCAATCGGTGGGGGTTCAGTGGTCGGAACCACCATGATGAAAACTTCTGACATGTCACTATGATATGTCAAAAGTTTTAAGAAAGTTTAGTTACGGTAAGCCCTACACTTTCAGTAGCTGTTGGCCAAACACTCGTGTGGGTGACAGCCTTTTCTCCTGACCTCCTAATACAAATGCACATTCTGCCAAATATGAAGTGTTCTCAATGAGAAGCCCTTGCCAGAACATTTATCTCCATTGAAAATGTAGGATTGGGCATATTGGAATTCAAAATGGCCGATTATTTTATTCCCTATCATGTGCAAACATCCCCATACATTTTCATCACAGGGAGATGTGCTGTTTACATCCCGAAAAACGGCTGAAAAATCGGAAGAAGAAACGCCTACAAACATCTGCCCATTGATTTCAATGAGAAATACAGCGTTTTTTTATGCCTCATTATCAAAAAGCGGCGTGTAAAAAGACGCCCCGTAAAAAGAAGTGCATGTCACTTCTTGAGCAATTTTTGGATCCATTTTTCATTGACTCAATAGAAAAACAGCTCCAAAAACGGCAGTGAAAAACGCTGCAAAAAACGCTAGTTGCTTACAAAACGGCTGAAAATCAGAGGCTATTTTCCCTTCAAAACAGCTCCATATTTTCAGCCGTATTTTGTTAACCGTGTGAACATAGCCTAATAGTTTCGTTATTTAAAACTATGCAATCAGCCGATGAATGAGCTCGTTTATCGGCCTATCGTTGCCCTGTTTACAGGGCAAGTATCGGGAATGAGCGTTCTGTGAACGCTCGTTTGCTTGATAATTGGTCAGTGTAAAAGGGCCTTGGGTCTTGACCGATCTCTAGTGCAGCATGGGCACTGATACATTATAACTGTTAGCCAAAAACTTCCTCTTCAATCATTGTTTTTCAAGAGCAAATATTGAGTACCAAATGTTTTCTTATTGAGTGCTTATATGATCTGCAGTAAAAAAAAAATGGAGAAAACAAGAACAATAAAGTTTATCAGTTCAATCTTTATGGCTCCATTGTCCCACACACACACATCTTTTCTTCTATAGTATACTCAACATAATGAATAAGGTCCTTCGCAGACAGGACGAGACACCTGGAAATGGTCATTGGCCTTCACTGACTATTAAACCAAAGCTTCTGCTTGCTCACGTTATCTCCATTCATTTTCTATTGCTTTCCATATCCCCTTTTTGTACGTTTCTCAAGTTCCCTATTTCTTTAGAAAATGAGAATCATGAACTTTTGTATCTTATGTCACTCTCAAGTAAAGGCAACCATTTGGCTTGGTCAAATGTTGTATGGATATTGACCATAACCTGGTAAAAAATTGCCAACAATTCAGAATGTATAAGTTTTTAAAATGTGCTAAAATTTTTTACACAAAACTCCTTCTTGTAAACACTGTGCAATTTAGTTAGTTACATAGTTGATAGGTTGAAAAAAGACCATCTTATACAACCTCTAATCCTACAGTGTAGATCCAGAGAAAGGCAAAAACTCCTATCAGGCAGTTTCCAATTTCTTTATCTCAGGGAAAAATATATTTTTCGACCCCAAATATGACAATCAGATTAAATCCTTGGATCAATTACCCCTCTCCAACAATCTAGTACATATAACTTGTGATATATATCATAAAAATAGGACATCCCCCTAAGAAGAGGGAGATACAGGCTACCCCTACGAGTCATAATGACAAAAACCATGTAGTCAACACTATCTCTATTTTTTTTGGGTATAAGTTCTAGAAGAAGCTATATTATGATGATGGGTGGAAGCACCCAAAGATGTTGACCTTCATATGAGTGTCCCTGGTCACTCTTAATTTATGCTCATTTTGGGACACTTCACATTCTCACAGCACCATGCCTGGATTGATTGGACATAAAGGTGAGTAATCCGTTCATATTTTGTAGTGTGTCACTATGTGTGTCCTGTGTGAACTTACTTTGCAAAATATTTTCAGTGATCAGAAGATTAAATGCTATGTATATGACATTGACTCAGTAGTGACTGAGAGACATTTTAAGCAAGTCCTAAATCTATTGTGACTGATGCATTAAATTTCATCGGTGGGAACTGGTCATGTTATTAAATCAGTATATGTTCTTTCACCCAAGGCCATCATAAAAGCAGAAGTGAATTACACAAAAAGTCTACACAGATGAGGTATATTGCAAGTTCAATTCGGAAAGAGAAAAAGCCCCTGACATTCCCTATCCCTCCATACCAGAACGTTCGGCAAGGGTCAAAAACTAATAGTCTGTTCCTTCACCAAAGCTTAGGGAGGCCATTCTATGCCCTGGTGTCTGCCTAGGCCGCCATACAAGTATCCCCATGACTACTGGGTGACTCCCGAAGAAATAAGAGCCGAGTGGTTTCGGGGTTTCAGGTAAGTAACCTGATGGCCATCCCCCTAGTTCATTTGGAGGGATACCTGCCAATGTACATAGTGCCATTATATATGGCTTGCCATCTGCCTGATTTAAGGCACTTTTACATGGGCTAATGATCGGGCAAACGAGTGTTCATATGAACGCCTGTTCCATATCATTGCCCTGTATAAACAGGGCAACGATCAGCCAATGAACAAGCAAATACTTGTTCATCGGCTGATCGTATCGTTTATGCAGCACTGAATATTATCGTTGGCGGCAGCACATCTCCCTGTGTAAACAGGGATGTCAGCTCCCAACTTGATGGAAATGCATGGGGATGAGCAATCGTAGTAACGATCGCTCGTCCCCATACATTACTGAAAATTGGTCCATGTAAAAGGAGCAAACGAGCGCGGATCAACGAGCTGTCTAGTTGATCGGTGCTGGTTTTTACGGCCCATATTGGCCGGTGTAAAGTGACCCTTAGACTATATTTCAGACTGTGATGCCATTTGACAATGCTGAATTAAAATGTCCTATAGCCTGGGTGTGTGTTTTACCTTTTACTTTGGTAAGGGAATAAAAATTTCTCAAACTGCAGAACATCACAATATAATGTTTTTGTCAATTTTTTTAAATAAATGCAAGGGATGTGGGGGGGGGGGCATTGTCACATTAGTACAGAATAATTTGCACAAAATCATGGTATGGATCATTGACTGTGAATTTATACAATAGGTATAATAGCTCCTTACCTTCCTTAAAGTTTATAAGACATAAGAATGGGCTGGGTATGGAATAGAACCTACTCATTTATTGCTATGTATGGTGGAAATCCAGTATGAATTTTTACATCAATATCTTACTTATGGTCTATATATCGTCATTTATTTTGGTTACATTAGCTAATAAGTAGGAACCAGGTCAAATGAGATCATCTGTATTGTAGATTGGAGACAAAGTAACATGTTAGCCTATGTCATGGATCTAGTTAACACTTAAAAGATGCTACAAACAACCAAACAACAGATCTTACTTCCCATTTATGGTACTTTTTGTTTGTTTGTGTGTGTGTTTGTATGTTCTTTTGTTACAAACCAGAAGATACAAGCAAGACCTTTTCCTCCTTGAAGACCATTGAAAAGGGAGCAGACTGCTTGTCCGACTCTTCCTGGCCAATATCTTTATTGAAGGTCACACAGAGGTTGATGAGGCTCATTAATGTAAATTGTCCACTTCAAACAGACCCACCTGCCACATCCTAAACCCACCCACCCCTATAGCTATTCCCACACAAGAATATACCTGCTTCTCTCGCTTACTCATTCAGTCTTCTCTTTATCATGATGCAGGTTTTATTATAAATAAAGATGAAAGGAAAATTACATTGTTGGAATAGTATTTTCCTCCTTTGGATTTTCATTTTTATTTTTTTTTACATTTGCAAAACCATATGATACAATTTATGATGTCAATACCAATTATTCCTTTCAATAATGTGTCTCCTCTGGATACAAAATACTAATAATAGTACAATAACAGTAATAAATTGTGGTATAAAGTATAATTACATTGTATAAGCCTTCCGTTAGACGTATACGTCGGGAGTATTGCCTGCGTATACCTCTAATAAAAGGCTCTGACATATGCAACTGTATAGGCATACAGTGCCATATGTCACCCATAGGCTCCCATGGTAATGTATACAGTACAATTTAGTTTTTTTTTAGCATGATGCCACTGCATAGAACATGTGACACACCACACTATTCTATACAGCAAAAAATAAATCAATACCGACCTGACTGAGTCTAAAAGGATACTCTATTGGCCTTCGTCGGGTGAATGGAGCTCTATGGATTCATTTGGCGTATACGCCAGGAGCTTTTTCCACCGAGCCTAACCTGTTACCCTAGATTACCTAAATTAATATAGTTTAATCACAAACGTTAATCCCTTTGGGGCAAATGTTTGCGTGTATATATATATATATATATATATATATATATATATATATATGTGTGTGTGTGTGTAAACTGCCAAAACCTGTGCAGCAAGCACGTATACATACGTACATTTCTTCAATGGCAGATCGTTGGTTGTATAGTGATCTTCCATTAGAAACTGAGCCGGCACTAGCTCTATCCTAGTGTCGGCCCAATGAAGTGAAGGGGCACAAAGTGACCTCTATATGTAACAATACAACCTGAATGCAGAAAGGAAACTTCCGCATTTGGAGTGTTCTCATAGAAATCTATGACATTGCGATGGATTAACAAATAAAGTAAATATTAAAATAAATTTTAAAAAAATGTCTAAAAAACAAATGTCAATAAAACGGATCAAATTATAATAAAATATAAAAAATTAATTATATCAAATCTGTGCCATTTCATCATTATTATTATTATTATTTTTTTAAAGTATAAAAAAATTCACCACTGGAATATATCGTTCCAAAAGGTGAAATTTTTCGGAAGGCCTATATCACGAAAGGATTAAAAGCTATACGTTTTTTTAAACCTCAGTATTGTACTGTGCATGAAGCAGGGGGTGATTATCTACATTCACAGTGTAGTATATTGAAATACAACAGGTGTCAAGATCATCCATATATAGAGTCAGTCACAACATTTTTACAACCTCCCATATCAAATTATAGTGTTATATATAATTTTCCTATGGTTTATAATTGCCCTCAGTTTATTCAGTTATCTTTACAAAGTCTAGTGCTGTACAGAGGCATTATACGGAAGATGGAACCATTGGGACCCCGTATGGGGCACAGGCTTAAGGTGTAAAGGGCTTGTCCACATGTAACGGAATTGCTGCAGAAAATGGTGCGGATTTTGCTGCCTTTTTTTTCTCGTCTGTGAGATGGTGACATCAGTCCACTTTTTGTAGCAGGAATTAACATGCTCCCGAACGAAATAACCGCACTGCATGTGAATTTCGGAATGGAAATTATACGCAGCGTGGGGATGAGAATTGTTGGGTCTCACCTACCATGCTGCTACTGTATTCCACTGCGTATTTTCCATCCAAAATTCCAGTCAGAAAATACGCAGCAATTCCGTTACGTCTGGACAAGCCCTAAGGGGTTTCCCTGTCTCCTACTTGGAGCTTCAACCAGGACTTTGACGAATTACTTTTAAAGAGGCTCTGTCACCAGATTATCAAATCCCTATCTCCTATTGAATGTGATGGGCGCTGCAATGTAGATAACAGCAAAGGTTTTTTGTTTTTTTTAAAACGATTATTTTTGCCCAAGTTATGAGCAAATTTATATTTATGCAAATGAGCTTTTCAATGGACAACTGGGCGTGTTTTCTCGTATTTCCAACTGGGCGTGTATTGTGTTTTTACCAACTGGGCGTGTATTGTGTTTTCGTGTTGTGAATAGAAGTGTATGACGCTGACAAATCAGCATCATACACTTCTCATCGTTCCCACCCAGCTTTTTTCACTGCAGAAATACAGCGTGACGTCACCCACAGGTCCTTCAACCTTGTCATCGGACAAAGAAGATACATTGGCGCCAGGCATCCAAAAGGTTGATATGCTCGTTTCTAGGGAGTTTGCTATGCTTACCTGCACATGGGGATGCTGCTGCAAATTCAACTGAACTCTCTGACGCCTGCAGCGGATGTGTCTTCTCTCTTCCGACGCCAAGGTTGAAGGACCTGTGGGGGACATCACGCTGTGTCTGCAGTGAAAGAAGCTGGCTGGGAATGATGATGTCACCCACAGGTCCTTCAACCTTGGCGTCGGAAGAGAGAAGACACATCAGCACCAGGCGTCAGAGAGAACAGTGCAGGGTATGTGCAGGTAAGCATAGCAAACTCCCTAGACACGAGCATATTAACCTTTTGGATGCCTGGAGCCGATGTATCTTCTTTGTCCGACGACAAGGTTGAAGGACCTGTGGGTGACGTCACGCTGTATTTCTGCAGTGAAAGAAGCTGGGTGGGAACGATGAGAAGTGTATGATGCTGATTTGTCAGCGTCATACACTTCTATTCACAACGCCCAGTTGGTAAAAACACAATACACGCCCAGTTGGTAAAAACACAATACACGCCCAGTTGGAAATACGAGAAAACACGCCCAGTTGTCCATTGAAAAGCTCATTTGCATACATATAAAATTGCTCATAACTTGGGCAAAAATTATCGTTTTAAAAAAAAAACGAAAAACTTTGCTGTTATCTACATTGCAGCGCCCATCACATTCAATAGGAGATAGGGATTTGATAATCTGGTGACAGAGCCTCTTTAATATTGCTCCCCGGTGTATTTGTTGTGACATGACAGCTAAATAAGCCATCAGCATGTATCGGAAGCTGCTAAATTATATATTCTAAGGTAAGACTGGAGCTCCTATAGAATATTAATGAGTGATCTTTTTATTTTTTTAAATACACAATGAGGTTGAAGAGGACTGCAATATCTCTTAATTTAAGGAATTAACATTCAAATAATGTAAAATATTCAGGTGAAATTATTTTAAAATTATTGGTCGACAGACATAGAAAATGGGCATTTTGGTGACGGATGCTCTTTAAGAAATTATTTGCAAGAGCACAAAGAAATATAATATTTAAATTACTGTATAAAAAAAATAACATGAATAATAATAATCATCACAATAATAATAGTCAGAGCCATAAAATAATTATATTTATTATTATTTGTTGTAATAGTATTATTATTATTATTATTATTATGTGTTATTACTATTACTATTTGCAGGATTATCTTAGGCTATGTTCACATCACCGTTTGTGCTTCGTTGAGGGGTTCCTTCGGCGGTTTCAGCGGAAAGTAAACGGAAACCTCAGCTTCCGTTTCCCTCACCGTTGAACTCAATGGAGACGGAAACCTAGGTAATGGTTTCCGTGTGTCATCGTTGTGACAGGGTTCCGTCAAGAACAATGGAACCCTGTCACAACGGTGACAGACGGAAACCATTAGCTAGGTTTCCGTCAGCATTGATATCAGTGGTGAGGGAAACGGAAGCTGAGGTTTCCGTTTGCCTTTCCGTTGAGGGGTTAACCCGACGGAAACCTCAGATGGAACCCCTCAACAGAAGCGCAACGGTGATGTGAACAGGCCCTTAATTGTGTTTTTTTTGTTTTCTTTTGTATTACTTTTTATTTCTATACTACACAAAGCACTGAGCACATAAATTGGAGAACTTCTCCATGTTCAGCACTAATAGACATAAAAAAATAAATAAATGGCCATAAAAACAGTTGCTTTGTAGTAGACTGGTTACATGGAAAATATGATACGGTCCGGATAAAAAAAAGTTTTGCTTATGTCTATGTTGAATTTCTTACATTATACAATGGAGAAATATCCATCATCTATCTATCTATCTATCTATCTATCTATCTATCTATCTATCTATCTATCTATCTATCTATCTATCTATCTATCTATCTATCTATCTATCTATCTATCTATCTATCTATCTCATATCTATCTATCTATCTATCTATCTATCTATCTATCTATCTATCTATCTATCTATCTATCTATCTATCTATCTATCTATCTATCTATCTATCTATCTATCTATCTATCTATCTCATATCTATCTATCTATCTATCTATCTATCTATCTATCTATCTATCTATCTATCTATCTATCTATCTATCTATCTATCTATCTATCTATCTATCTATCTATCTATCTATCTATCTATCTATCTATCATCTGTCTGTCTGTCTAGATACAGGAATTCAAAAAACAGGTAGCACTCCAGGAATCAAGTGAAAAAGAGCTCATTTATTAGCCCATGTGCGACTTTTCGGCTCTACACTAGAGCCTTTCTCACTTTGCACATGGGCTAATAAACTAGCTCTTTTTCACTTGATTCCTGGAGTATTGCCTGTTTTTTGAATTGCTGTATCTAGATAGATAGATAGATAGATAGATAGATAGATAGATAGATAGATAGATAGATAGATAGATAGATAGATAGATAGATAGATAGATAGATAGATAGATAGATAGACAGACAGATAGATGATAGATAGATAGATAGATAGATAGATAGATAGATAGATAGATAGATAGATAGATAGATAGATAGATAGATAGATAGATTTTAACATTTACATCAGATTTCAAAATATTATACCTTTTATGTATTTACTATATATTGTGTACTTTCAAGCTAATTATTATTATTTTTTTGTTTTTCATTCAGAATTTTTTGAGTGCCAGATAAATTATTAGCATTAATTAATTATCAATTTCTTATTTTAAAGCATAGATGACTATAATAATTTTTTTTTTATAATTATAGAACAGAAATTATTCTGATGATACGCGATTTAATGAAACGTGTTTTTTACCAGGTGAGAAACAGTTAAAGTATTTTATTTTCACACTTTGATACTTTGACCAGTTCATTAACTGATAAAAATGTGCCACTTCGGCACTCCAGAGCTTTAACTGAGGCCTCCGTGTCTCTAATTGTCCCTGACAGATTTCTAGCCAGAGCAGGCTCTCATTATATAAGCTGGTTATAATTTATTTTTAAATGAATATTATTATTATTATTATTATTTTTGGCTGAAAAATATTTTTCTGTTGTGCATAATTTAATTTCAGGTACATCAGAGTGAGAGCCATGTCTTAGGACTCATGCACAGGGCAGTATTAAAACCCCAGACAAGCTCCGAGATGTAAGGAGCTGTAATATAGCAACCATGGAAGTTCATGCGGCCATACAGTACCTCTGTATTATCTATGCCTCCGAGAGAGAAAAAATCTTGGCCTATTCCATTGGACACTGTGTTACAGAGGTATTCTTCCCTAGAAGCATTGCATCTAGGGGAGAGTACCTCCATAATATAGTGCTGTATGGAGTCACCATACGGCTGCACAAGAAATGCCTATATCTCTGTAGTATCGAGCCATAGGGACTCTGTGTGTATCCATAAAAACTCTACGTACATGTCTCTGCCGTGTGCATAAGCCCTTATAGAAATAGAGGCCTCGTTGACCTGTTAGACCTTAGCTTTCAAAACTGCTCCCGAAAAATAGAATCTGGCCTCTGATTGGTTGTTATGGGCATCAGGGTAATTTCTTCCCACAAAATCAATGATCTACCCCAGATATTATTTGGTAATACAGAGTTTTAAAGTTTCGGAGGAAGGCCATTACTTTGCTTTAAACTAGAATCAATTGCAAGAAAAAAAAAAACATGAATGGTGAGAGAACAGAGGGGATAGGAAATATTTAGCATTTTATGATTTGGAGAAAAGCAGTTAGGTCTTTGTTTTTATTATTTGACTCTCCCAGTTCCTGAAAACCGTGGAACAATAGCAGACAAGCTGCTCCCAAGACTGAGGTGTGAGGTGGAACTAGGGATGAAAGGATGTCCTAGAGGAATAAGGGCTGGACCTCTTTGTCTGCAAGCCTAGATTCAGATATCTAGGAGCCTGATAGTCTATGAAGGTGAAACAGAGCTAAAGGGAGGGGGCAGGGGGGTCTTGACAAGAGAAAGGTGGACGGGGGTGTATTGGCAAGAAGAACAGGATGGACAATAATGTGACACCTGGCACATGGCAAAGTCTCAGACCAGAATTTGTGATCACTGGCCCACACAACGCATGGGTCCAACTCATTCACATGCCTCTAAAAAATTCTCTTTGTTTGACCTTGTAATTTACTGATTCACAATGTTATCAATACTGATGTCTTATTGCAAATCAGAACTGAAAATGTAGTGTATTCTCTTAAGGTAGTATTCCACGACCCAACGTGGGCCGTGTAAACGAGCGCCGATCAACGAGACAGCTCGTTTGCTCCTTTACAAGGAGCTAGTATGGGGACGTGCGCTCGTTACTCTGATCGTTTGTCCCCATACATTTATATCGTGTCGGCAGCGCGTCTCCCTGTTTACACAGATGATGGTCTGCCGACCACAATAAAAGTTTATGCATTTAAAACAATGCAATCAGCCGATGAACAAGCTGATCTTTGCCCTGTTTACACATGGGTAATTATCGGGAATGAGCGTTCGATGAACGCTCGTTTGCCCGATAATTGGTCAGTGTAAAAGGGCCTTTAGAAGGGGGAACAATGGGGCTTTTAAACTCGGGCTCTTAGACCATATTTAGTAAAAATATGGATTTTTGGTGCTGCTACCTGAGCTGGGAAATAATTAGCCAGACATTAAGCTACATCTATGACATTTATATATAGGGAAAACGTGATGATATCGATGTCTGTTATAGACAGTGAGACAAAGCAAAAATACAATGGGTCATAGTGTGTAACAATAATGTAGCATAATGTTTGATGAATAAGATTCAGTAAGGGTCCTTTTACACAACCCAATGTGGGCCGTGAAAATGAGCGACCGATCAACGGACTGCTTGTTGATCGGCGCTCGTTTGCTCCTTTCAGAAGGAGCAATGATCGGTTATGTATGGGGACGAGTGCTTGTTACTATGATTATATATGGGGACGAGTGCTTGTTACTACGATCGCTCATCCCAATACATTTCCATTATTCCACTAGCGGCCATTTTATTGACAGTGTAATTGAGCAGATCAGGCGATGAACTGGACAAAATGTGTGCAACTTTCATACAATTTGATTTGCTTGCCTTTTTTCCCCATAAGCTTGGGCCACACAGCAATAAATACAGTGGTCACCACCATTGGAATGCATTGTGTTTCATACAGTACACGGGACGCGGTGGGTGCCAAAAGTTGCAGCTTTCGAACGGCACAATAGTGATATGTAACGCACAACTGTAACAGTCACACTACGTTCACATGACAGTAACATTGACTTTTATTGAAGTGTGAAGAAAAGTCAGATGACTTGGTCATCAACTACCACAATTAGTATGCCCATGGTATGACATGGCACAAGTCACTGGTCAACCATTACCATAGAAGGCAAAAAACTGGTCCTCTACTTTCCAGAAACAGTGAGAAATTTCATTTTCACACTTATACAGGGAGCGACTGACAATTGTAGAAAAGTTGCAGTAAACTGCAACGTTTGGTGGCTGACGCATCACATTGTGCTACTAACACCGAGCTGCAACACAGTCCATGCTGGCATGTCATGCAGCAGAAGTTGTCATCTGGCTCTGATCCGTGAGCTGTTAGCACAATATTGCACCTGGTTTACAGTCCTGTGTAAATCATTTAAAAATTTCTGTACGTTACAAGATATTTCTTTCCTGGAATTTCCCTGATGTTAATTATAGATTATATAGATCTTGATTCAATATTATACATTGTTCTACTGAGACTGCCAAGTCTCCCGTGTCACTCATGCCATCTACCCTATGCTAAGCTTTCCTCTATCAGTCCAAATGCTCCAGTAATAGAATTTCCAGCAATCCATGGAAAGACACAGACTGCTCTACGTACCTATAAGTATTCTTGGCTGATTTTATTAAAATCACACTTTTTTTAGGCATCGTGTATGCCCACCCTACTTGCCATGGGGGAACCCCTGAAAAATTTCCCCCTCAGAGTGAACCGCTACAATGACCCCATCCTTGATGTTAAGATCCCAGATGAGGCGACATCAGCGAAACACGTGTCAGCAATGCTTCTATGTGAGAATAACTTTGTAATACGGCATCCGATGGAACATGGCACAATTTTTGTGAAATCCGACAGAAAACAGGCTTTGTATGAAATTGGAAGTGTAAGAAGGTACAGTAATACCCCATAGACTTCTATGGGCACCATATTACGGCTCTGTACAACGCGAAAGTCATATTGAGTAGTTCTGTTGAAGTGTGCATGTGCCATAAAGGTGACATGTGAACGATAGATATGTGTGTGTGTGTGTGTGTGTGTGTATATGTGTGTGCATGTGTATATGTGTGTATGTATGTGTGTGTGTGTGTATGTATATATGTATGTGTGTGTGTGTATGTGTGTGTGTATATATGTGTGTGTGTGTATGTATGTGTGTATGTGTATGTATGTGCGTATGTATGCGTGTGTGTGTGTGTGTGTATGTGTGTGTATGTATGTATGTATGTATATGTCTGTGTGTGTATGTGTATGTATGTATGTATGTATGTATGTATGTATGTGTGTATATGTATGTGTATGTGTGTGTGTACGAGTGTGTATGTATGTGCATGTGTGTATGTATGTATGTATATGTGTGTGTGTATGTATGTATGTATGTATGTAGTGTGTGTGTGTGTGTGTGTGTGTGTGTGTGTGTAAGCTTATAAGGGCAGTTTTCTCTTCTGAGGTATCTTTATTGGATGGATATTGTTCCTATTTGTATGTTTTATTGTTTTTTATGTTAATGTTCTTGTTGTAATGTTCTAGCTGTAGTAATAATAATAGTAGTATTAACCGTCTTACTACAACTGATAATAATACTAGCAGAGTGCCGCCATTAATTAAGAAATCACCTTCTATTTATAACTTGATCACCATAAATCTCTGAGCAATTATCCCTATATCGGAGGTTGTCCTGTATATTGCAGCAATTGTATTGATTGGAACAAATAGCTGGTGTTATATTTATGGTTATAGTCAGTAATTATGGCAGTTTATGCTTTTGATTCTGATCTTTATGTCACAGTTGAAGTGGAAATGACAAATAAACAAGGACTATAATGAATTGTAAATAATAATAACAATAACATAAAGCTGAGCTGGAACAAATTGACAGAAAAAAAAGCTTCATCTTGAACAAGTTGCATACAGTGTATATGGAGGTAAATAAAAAAAGAGATATTATAATAATATTATTTTATTAATATTATTTTTATTATTATTATATTATTATTATTATTGATATTTATTAGTTACCATGTAAGAATTCCTTATTCCAAATTGCATGTCACAAAGACAAGCTGATCAACTATTATTGCATGGGATACTGCAATATAAGTGCTTGTTTTCCTTGCAGCGCATGAGAATATTGAAATCAATAGGTGTCCATTGTTTCGGTAGATGCACTTGGTACTCCAATACAGAAAACACTGGTGCAGCTATTGTCTCTAATGTAACAGGTATCCCAAGAGAGACTCCCCCTTTATAAACTTTGGAGAATCCCTTTTTGTTAGAAGGGTCTCCCAACAATAAACTGATCACAGGGTATTACAATGAGACCTCCAGTGATCAGCTCTAATCTGTGGGGGAACCTGGTAACAAGTGTTCTTTATTCTTGCAGCAATACTACAGGTGAAATGAAGTATTACACAGTTTTCATTACAAATATTGGGTTGTATGTGTAATACACAGATGTGGAGAGTCCTTCAGAATTATACTATGTGTAGACATTTTCTTCTCTGGTTGATACATGTTGATCCTAAACAGGGGATCCCCTTCTATTAACTTAGAATTTCTTGATCGGGTATTTGAAAATTGGTTTTCTTAACAGGACCGTATCTTCACGTACATGTTTTAGATAGTAAAAATGTTATAGCCATACTGGCAAGTAAATCTAAAGGTAGTCATAGACATAAGCAAGCCCTTACAATCAGAAGACCATTCCCCTATTTATTTATTAATCATTTAAACATTGCTAAGAAAAGCCAAGCTACCGACTAAACATTGCTTTTTCAGGACAATTTTCCTATGAGACATCATTCCAAATTTGGCAAAAATCAATACGCTTGGGACCGGTCACCTCTCCTGAAATGTATGTTAAAGTAAATAATTGTATTCCTCGCGAAATAACAATTCTGGAGAAACTTTTCTTGTTCCGTTCCTCTCTTATTCCGCCCAGAAATGTATCAATAACTGAACAACTGGGTGTTACCAGTTGGAGGCATGTCCCTACATAGGCTGACACTGTCCAATCAGTAATGACAGAGTGATACTTTGTAGGGATATGCCCCTTTCACAAGTTGAATGGTAACAAACAGTTGTCAATTTATTTATACATTTGTAGGAGGAATAACAGAGGAGCAGCACAATACAGAATTCTAAGAAGATATGTTCCAGAATTATTTCATGGAAAATATAAATATTTACTAAAATAGACCTGTCAGGAGTGGAGGCATGTCCTCTTTAAGCTGGCCATATGTTAGTGATTTTAGACGACTGTGCTTTGGACGACTTGTCGTTTATGGTTGGTCTGGGAAGGTTGATATTTTGACGACAATTTCATAAGTTAAAACAAAAACATTGCGATCAATCTCTGCCTTGATCTGTGATCTGTTATTTGGAATGATTGACTTTCCAACGACTGGACCCAACGACAACCAAAAAAATCCAACATGGCAGATTAACTTTTCCACAGATATCTACTATCGGTTGACATCTGTCACTATCGTTCGTGTCATAGAAAAAACAATGTATCAGAATTTCCATGGGTCATGAAACATATGGAATATTAATACTTTACAACTGGGCAGATTTTCAGAGATAAATTATATTTATTTTTTTCTTATTTACAAAGAACAATACACCTAGATAAAAATGCCCTTAAGGTTACTAATGTGAAAACATTTCTAGATATTACAGGCCAAAAGCCTGAGACTGCACTACTGAGGGATTCTGATGACATTTCCCCTTCTGATTTCTGGCGGGTACAATGTTGTCATGGAAAACTTCTGTGGATTACAATCACCAAATTCAACACAATCAACATCCTTCCTGGCTCTAATACTGGCAGTTATGTATGTATATGTGGAAATATAGTTGTATTTGGTCATTTGGATCCTCTCAATGTCTCCATGACTATACTACACCAGAAGGGGACATGTTTTAGAATCTCACAGTAGTGTAGCCTCAGGCTTTGGGCCTGTAACTTCAAGTGATCATATGTCAGCATTTCAGTAAGATATTAAAAATAATTTTCAAATGTTTAATAAATATACTCTAAAGGACCTTTATCACGGGGCAATGATCTGAAAAACGAGCATTCATATGAGCGCTCGTTCCCGATCATTGCCCTGTGTAAAAAGGGCAATGATCAGCCGATGAACGCTCAAACGCTGGTTTATTGGCTGATTATATCATTTACGCTGAATTATATATTACCATTGTCGGCAGCACATCTCCCAACATGATAGAAATGTATGGGGGCAAGCGATCGTAGTAATGATCACTCGTCCCCATTCATAACCAATCATTATTCCTTGTGAATGGAGCAAATGAGCACAGGTCAACGGTCTGTCTCGTTGATCGGTGCTTGTTTTCACCACACATATCGGGCCGTGGAATAGGACCTTTACAGTCCTTGCAAATTTTTGCCATATCTAAAGTGCTAATATCTTATTTCACACAAGGAGATTATCACGAATAAGATATGAATAGGATTTACAAAAACAACAAAACCTTTAGATTTAACAAAGTCATGCTATCATCTATTAAGGCGGCAATGGCCGGCCAACAATCTATAGGGCTATCCTCAGGTGCCTATTACCAGAAGGGACAATTAATTAGACAGTTGGGTTTTCCTGTTTGAATTCTATTATTTTAATACATTTTATATGTAATGTTTCGGTTTATTGGCGTCTCTTGATTTTTTTTAGTTTCATGAGTAAATCACCTTTATATTATTTGGTAGTTGCCGCCTATTATAATTTATAGCTTAGTGATGCTGCACTAAAGTTTGCTTCGACCTTCAGTATTTGCACAGTTCCTTAGAATAGAACAGTTTTGCGAGAGACAGACAGACAGACTCTAATCAACATGTCATTTCCATAAAGATGTCGCAGTTAAGCCTTTTCACAGATTTTGGATAATAACTTAATGGTCCGTGTCTTTACTTAGAATGTTTATGATCAGTTTACACACTTCATGGCGCCATTTTATGCTCTCTGGCTCGATAAGCGCACTCTAATGAGGGCCATATATCAGGGAGATGCCAGGTTACAAGCCACTTGGGTTTGGTAGGTGTCAGATTTGGACCTGCTGGATTGTTGGCCACATAAAAAAAAACTTTTACAATTATATTTAATGTAATTTTTTTATACATATAAACTTGATTATAGATTCAAGCACAATGATATGTATTCACTTTTTTTTTTTAACATAGTTTGAAATATTTTGCTCTGAAAAATTGTTTGGGGGTAAGAATTAAATGGGGGATTTTCTGTGATCACAGTTGGCGATGCTGGGATTATAGTAGCCTACAAACATTAGCATTAGATTCTGGCGCCCTTCAGTCCCTCTCTGCTGTATTTGTTGTACTTGTGTGGATACTGTAGTGTCTTCTAAATCATGCACATAAAATTGTACTTTGGTCAGACAAATGTTACATAAATCTAGGCAGTCATTGAGCAATCCTGCTACAAATGGCTGAATAATCCTCCAGTTTGTCCAGATCTGGGTGATCAAATGAGATAAGATCCACCTTTTCGCCACTTTCAGCTAAATTGTCAGATCCCTTCTGGCTCCCAGTAGTCTGAAGTCGAAAGAATACTCTGCAGATGGCTTTATAGAGAATACAGTACTTTGCATCCAGAGATGTAAATTGAAGCACCTGGACCCCAATGCAAAATCTGTAATAAGGCTCCCCAAATACCATGTACCATTAATAATACTGGTGTCTTCTTATGTGGGACCCCAGGGCCAGGGTGCAATTACTCCCTCTTTTCCCCCTTTAGCTATAAGCAAGTTTCCATCTTGTCAGTATATAGGGGTGGCCTCAAAGGGGTTTTCCAGATATAAGAAATTGATGGCCTATCATCAGGATAGGTGATTAATACCTGATCGGTGGGGCTCTAGCTCTCGGCCCCCCCTTCGATCAGTTGTTATGAAGGGGCCGAAGCGCTCATGCGAGAGCTGCTTTCCCATAATTTCTTATGCTCTGTACTGTGAATCAAAGACACACTTTTAGTGGTGGTCCACAGTATTGCAGCCTTCTCCCATCCAAGTGATTGGAGGGGTGCCGAGAGTTGGACCCCCACCAATCAGGTATTAATGGCCTATCCTGAGAATAGGCCATCAATTTCTTATAACTGGAAAATCTCTTTAATGCTGCTTAATGTGTGCAATGAGTGCAGAATATGCAATACAATAAGACTTCTTTGAATCAACTAATCTACACCATAGTTGTCCGGTCAGACTTGAGTCCCACTTGAGGAACCTCAAATAATTTTATTAGACGATAATCAGGCTGCGTATGGGGGAGATATACTTATTTTGGCAATAAGAAGGGCTCAGAATTGTAGAAAATCTCTAATCTGCATCCTTCCTTTTATAATATTGATCCTTCCAGTGTTATAACTGGTGCATCTTTCCATGTGTCGGATGCACCAGTAGAGTGATTGTCAGTCCTGGGCTTCGTTCACATGTGTGCTAGGGCTCCGTCCCGACGTTCCATCTGAGCTTTCCGTTGGAACGGAGCCCTGACAGACACATTTCCATCACCATTGATTCCAATGGTGACGGATCCGATGCAAATGGTTTCCACTAGTCTCCGTTGTGCAAGGGTTCCGTATTTTTGACGGAATCAATAGCGTAGTCGACTACGCTATTGCTTCCGTCAAAACGACAGAACCCTTGCACAACGGAGACAAACGGAAACCATTGATACCGGATTCATCACCATTGAAATCAATGGAGATGGAAACGGAAACCTATGGTTTCCGTTTGTGTCTGTCAGGGCTCCGTTCCAACGGAAAGCTCAGACGGAACGTCGGAACGGAGCCCTGACGCAGATGTGAACGAAGCCTTAGGATGACTAGATGTTTCACCAAGAAGCTTCTTTTCCAAACATGTTGTTTTATTTTTATTATTCTTTATGTTGAGTTTTATAAAGGAAGACCAGGTTGCATATATTTCTCTGCATATAGCGTAAATAGCCCCACTATAGTTACTTTTTAAAATATAATGACTTGAAAGTATGTAGGGAAAGGGATAAGGGGTAGGACTGTAATTCAGTAATAATGTGCCATATTTAAAGGGTAACTAAACGTTCAACAAACTTCTGCCATGTCATAGTGACATGTCAGAATTTTTGATCGGTGTGGGTCCAAGCACTGAGACCCCCACCAATCGTTAAAACGAAGTGACAGAAGTGCTCGTGTGAGCGCTGAGCCGCTTTGTTTCTGTTTTGGATTTTTTTCCCAGAAAGCCGATGTATCGGAGAACGGGCTCATAGACTTACTCCGCTGCATTGATTTCCGAAAAAAGCCGAACAGAAATGAAGCGGCTGAGCGCTCATACGAGCACTTCTGCCGCTTCGTTTTAGCGATTGGTGGGGGTGTCAGTGCTCGGACCCCAACCGATCAAAACTTCTGACATGTCACTATGACATGTCAGAAGTTTGTTGGACATTTAGTTACCCTTTAAGCATTGATATTGAATGTAAGACCCACAAAGGTAAATAGCTGTGCAACCGGTGTTTATTCCACCCACAATATCTCTAGAATAAATTAAAAAATATGTGTTCTTGGACGTATTCAGATGGACTGAACTACAAGTACAAGGACTGGACTGAACCACAAGTACATGAACTGGACTGAACCACAAGTACAAGGACTGGACTAAATAACAGGTGCATAGACTGGACTGAACCACAAGTACAAAGACTGGACTGAACCACAAGTACATGGACTGGACTGAACCACAAGTACAGGACTGGACTAAATAACAGGTGCATAGACTGGACTGAACCACAAGTACAAGGACTAGTCTGAACCACAAGTACATGGACTGGACTGAACCACAAGTACAAGGACTGGGCTAAATAACAGGTGCATAGACTGGACTGAACCACAAGTACATGGACTGGTGAGAACCACAAATATATGGACTGGAGAGAACCACAAGTACATGGACTGGAGAGAACCACAAGTACATGGACTGAACTGAACCTTAGGTTTGTATATAGTGGTTTTAGCTGAAAAAAAATTTGAAGGTCCACCATGTTAATTTGTTATCAGTCCTTAGCGCATGTTTATTCATAAGCCTGTATTGGACAATTGCTTCCATACTGCAGGTACCACTTCTAGAACCTGCCTTTTGGAGGGTCTCACTGCTAGGGCTCTAAAGCTGTTAGCTGCAAGAGTCTTCAATATAAAACTCGTTGCAGTACGACAGAGTATCCACCAAAATTAATTGGCAATCTTGGTCATGTTTGCGGTCCTCCCTTATAGCTAAGAGAGGGGATCTTTTCTTTGAGGCGTAATAGTAGACAGTATAAACCTTTTGACTCCATATGGAGAAGACAAAATATCCATCTACTTCTATAGTTGGTCATTATTAATTTGCTTAATCTATCAAATTTTTTATTAAAATTAAGACCTAATACAACCGAGTTGACAAATAAAAAAAAAAATAGTTATGATTGTTGGAAGGCAGGGGTGTGCGACCTTTGCGAATGCACATCTGTCTTTCCTACTATAACGAAAGTCAACAAGCTGCTGAGGGTAGACAGTCCGGAGGGTGATGTGCTTCTGTGAATACCTATGACTCCTGCACTTTCACATCCAACCGCCTTGGGGAAAGAGCCCTCTTCCACGGTGCTCGGGGGGAAGATTCTCCATATCTTGTGTATGGGAGGCCGAAGCTCTAGCATTGACCACAGGTTTTTCATTGCCTAAATTAGAGGGAGAAAAAAAAGAGAACACAAGTAAAAGAGCCTTAATGGCACCAAAAATATATTTTAAAAAAATCCAGTGAAGTTTACGATTTGAAAAAATAATGCCGCCCTAAAAATGTACAATAAATAAATTTTTCCAAATCGCAAAACAGAACATAAGATAGAAATATTTGGTATCCCTGAAACGGTCAACACATTAACTATGGTGTAAAAAAAAGTCAGAATAATTTTTTTTCTGCATTACCCGCATAATAAAAAAATAATATAAATGAGACACTCACATGTAGTTCAAAATGTTGTCTAAAAAAATTCCACTTGTCTGTCAAAAAGACCTAATACAACTGTGATCGTTATGGCTGTTGGAATGTGAGAAGGCAAAAGCAAAAATAATTCTTCTCGGCCAACAGTACCCAAATTTAACCAATTAACTGGTTAAATTACAAACTATGCAACATGTAGCTGCCTTTCTCCCTCTTACGGTATGTTCACACATGCCATTTTTGCTATGTTCTATTTAGTAAAGATGGCAGGAAAATATATTCATATATTTTTACAAAAAGAAACAAGCAAAAAAAATGCTCTAAAATTGCAGAAAAAATGCCATGTGTAAACATACCCTTAATAATACTGGCAGCATTATTTTAGTATGGTATACTAGATGGGTGAAAGACGTTGAGATATAGTGTGGCACACTGTGTCTCTATCGCCCAAGGCCCACATAACGATGGAGGCCTGGAGCTGGTCCTGAGCCTCACTTTGCCTCCCTTGAAAGACTAGAGTGGCAGGAGATAGGACTGGCTTGTGAATTAAGTGAGTCTAGGGGGCGCTCTGAGGACTGAGACACCATCTCTACCTACCAAATTGACAGTATGAACCACTTCCCTGTATTTTTCAGCTGCCAGTAAGGTGTGGCTATTGCACTACGTTGCTGGCACAAGAAAAATACAGGCTGTTTATCAGTGTATTAGATATACTCTATCACCTAAAGAGTAACGAAGGGGCAGAAGCTGAGCACTTTGACCCGTCTGCTGTCAATGGCTTTTCTTGGCTCTTCTCAGAGACGCGAGCTAAATTGTGTATTGACTCAGAACGTATATGTCTGTACACTGCTCTGCCCGCATCTCCGATGAAAGGTCAGAAGTTTCTTCAAACAACAGTTAACCTTTAACTCTATGGTGACATTGGACGTACATTTACAGCGCTTTGTAGTTAATGCCAAGCGGCGTAAATGAAGGGCACTAGGATGCTGTGGGCACAGGAGCAGAGCTGTGCCCGCGCTATTGGAGTGGGTGTCAGCTGTGTATCACAGAGATGACTACAATACCGGCCATTTAACTACTTCAAAAGTGACTGCTGCATAATACAATGCAAAAAAAAGTGAAAAAAGTTCAACAAAATGTTCTGGATAAAAAATAAAAATAATCCAAAGTAAAAAATAAAAGAAAAAAACCCCTCTTTTTACCTTATAAAATGCTTTATTATGGAAAAAATAAAGATATAAAAAAATAGTACACCTAATTCGTATCGCGGCAACCGTAACGCCTCGTACTAAATAATGAACAAGTTATTTATCGACGCCATGCTCATACCCTTTCCAAAAAAAGGAATAAAAGTTAATCTATGTTATATGTACCAAAAATGGTGCCAATGAAAACTAAGACTCGTCCAGCAAAAATTCAAACTACCATGAAGCTTCGTTTTGATGTGTTTTCATTGTGCAAAATTACTAAAACATAAAAACAATATCAATTTGTTATCACCAGAGTCGTTATGACCCGTAGAATAAAGTTAACATGTAATTTATACAAAATGGTGAATAAAACGAAACCCCAAAAATTGTGCTGAAATTGCTGGGTTTTTTCCATTCCCCCCCAAAAAATAAAATAAAAGTTTTACAATAGACCATAGTGCCATTAAAAAATACACATGATCTTCATGAGTTATGACTCTCGGAACACAGTGATTAAAATAAAAAAAAATATTTGTGTCTTCAATGCCCAAAACATCTGCGTCCAAAATATGTGTAAGTTGAACTGTATATATGTTAAAGCGGTATCCCGATGCTCTTTTAAGTCCTTAAGGTCACGGCCTATTTTGGATTTCAGGATGCAGCAAATTGTTTTGTTTTTTTCATCACCTTATTCCAAAAGCCATAACTTTTTTATTTACCTGTCTACATAGCCATATGAGAGCTTTTTTTGTGAAATGAGTTGTATTTTTAGTGGTCCATATAACTCATTGATACACATTTATAAATTTTTTAGTGGGAGAAAAGACAATAACAGCAATTACGCCATTTTTTTTCACGCTGTTACTCATTTAATATATATTTATATATATATATATAAAAACATTTTTAGCTTTCTTTTTTGCGTTGTTAAGTTTACGCCACTGTCAAATATGGACAGTTTATATTTTTTATATTTTATTACTTTTGCACGATCAAGCCGATTTCATAAAACCATTATTTTTTTGCATCATCACATTCCAAGAGCCATAACTTTTTGATTTTATTTTTATGATTTACTGGTTATGCCTTATAAGTGGATTTATAATATTAATATTTTTTTCATTATTGTTTTACTTGAAACTTTTTGTTTTTAATAAAATAAATTTAGCATTTTTTTTAATTTTTAGTACCACTAGGGGACTTGTACATGCAATCTTTTATGCTTCTGTAATATATTCAGTACTCCTGCATTGCAGTGTATTATTGTGTTTTTATATAATGTTTACTGACAGGCAACCTAAGGCCGGACCTAATAGGCACATGCATTTGGCAGGCCCGAGGGCCTTTGCTGCGCCCCCAGCTGCCAAAATGGCCTATTGTCCCCCTGCGACAGGGTCGCCGCCTCCCTCTGTTAAACTCCTTAGGTGCAGTTGTTGTTATTGACTTCGGCATCTAAGGTTTTAAATTGCCGGGATTGGAGTTAACTCTGATCTTTGCCATTAGAGCTGGATGTCAACTGTAAGTTACAGCCGGCACCCTCTAGTAATGGCGCAGGCACAGCTTATGGGCCCACACCCTCACTGAGTTATTATAGAATGGTGGATTGCAAGAATGACCAGCGAGCCACGACGTTCTATTATGGGGTTAAAATGCTATTCCAACAACAGGGTACAATCTATCCTACAGCCGGCCCTGATTAAAACTAATAATACAATTTAATGTAATGTAGTTGTCCAATGCACTTTTAATGGTATTCAGTGATTTGCATAAAAGGACAAACCTAACATTGAAAAATCCCTTCGTATGTTGATGTTTTTTTATTTTTATCAAATTTACTTGGGGCCTTATATTGTAAAATATGAGTATTGAATTAAATTTAAAGGGAATCTGGCACCAGCATTTAATCTATTGAAATCTACTCACCCCTCACTGGCCTCTGCTGTCAAAAGTTAATTGCCATTATCTGCTCCCCTAAACTCCTCCTCCGACCGTAAATAACGGTCAGCAAACATTTTGCGCTTTTTATGGTAATAATCCGTCAGTCTCGATCGTTCCTCTTCTTGCTGAAATCTCATCTGAGATAGTGCACATGCGCCCATCATGTATTGTCCGACACCCTTCCCTGCTTCATCTGGGCCTCAAATTTAGTTACTGCGCATGCGCAGTATAGTGTCCCGTTGTGCGCACGCACCAGAACAGGACATCGATGCGCAAGCGTGGCATTTTGTGTGTGCTGGGGGGAGACGAGGACCTGTCAATCAAAAGAAAGGAGGTGGGGTTAACTGGGAAAGACTTGAGGAATGAAGATATGACACTTTTCGAACAAAGAAATTACTCTTTTAAGCTCATTAGCATACAGCCCGGTAACCCTAAAAATACTGAATAATAAAGGTACAGAGCAACTTAGAAGATAATTATAGGTTACATAAAAAATTATTTTGCACCCACTACCACCAGGTATTGCTGGTTTAATAGGTGAAATGCTGGTGGCAAGTTCGCTTTAAGGGTTGTTCGGGATAAAAAAAAAAGGTATATGGGCTGTGTATGGTACTACAACTCATTCCTATTCAAGTAGATTTGACTAAGCTGCAATATCAGACACAGCCCATGAAAAAGAGTGGTGCTGTTTCTGGAGAAAAAAAAACTGAGCTTTTTTCTAATCAACCTCTTTTAATATGAAAACAGCCATTATAAAATTTGGTTGGTTATCCTCATATAATCCACTACCTAGTTTTCCTATAATAAATAATTGTGCATGCTTAAGCATAACCTTTGACCACTTCAATGCAAGACACATCACATAAACAGAACTAATCTGGCATGTACGTATTGTAACGCACACACTTCACAAACACATACAATTGTAAGACTGAATGTACAAAGGTGATCCAACGTGAGCAAGATAAGATAAAAAAATTGGGACCAACAACTAAAAGACGTAAAAAAAGCCACAAAAATGATAACACATTCTATTTCGCATTACTTTTCAGCAGTTGCCACGTACATTTAACGACTTCCTTTAGAGAGTGGAGCTGGTATTTCAAGGACAGCGTTCACCTGTTCTTCAGTATATGACTTATCTGGTTACGTTGAACCCAGGAAGGTCTGTAAGTTTAACATAGTAAAAACCTTTCAGTGTTTGACTTGGATCCCGAGTGCTTTGGTTTGTTAATTGAGTTTGCAGTATTGTCCTTGGGGTGATTTTTTTTTCCTGGAGACACACACACACTGACACACACCGGGGCTATCTGTTAAGTAATTTGTACTATTTGAATTCACCTAGTGGCTTCCACTTTGATTCTTGCACTTGAGTCTCTTTGAAATGCAAAGCTGTCTTTCAATGCAAATCCTGGGCCTACTGGCCCAATAAAAGGGTTTAGACAGGGAGGTGCCTATCAAAGTGATTGCTCGTGAGCTGCCAAGGAAGGTGAACAACAGTCAACCAGGAAGAAGTAGAGCAGAGTTGAGAAGAAAACTCTCATGACACAGCTGGGAGGCACATTATGTGCACTGGACTAATCTTTGAAAATGTACGTGGGTTATCTTTTGGATAAGGACAACAATATGTACCCCAACCCCGTCAGGCATCCTGGACTGAATCTCAACCCCCAAAATTATGTTCCTGCACCTCCTCAGTATTCCGATTTTGCCAGCTACCATCATGTCCCTGGGATTAACAGCGATCCACATCATGGGCAGCCTGGTGGCACCTGGAGCTCCCCGTATGCTCCTAGCAGAGATGACTGGCATTCTTATGGACCAGGACCAGCAGCATCTTCTGCCAACCCTGGACAGATTGGATTCAGCCCACCTGATTTTAATTCTGTTCAGCCACCAGGCTCGGGACTTTTGCCACCAACAATGAACAGCACTGCGCCTCCTTTGTCCCCTAATGCACAAAGGCGCAATCCTTACGAATGGATGAGGCGTAGTGGAGTGCCACACAGTAATCCCAGTAATGGTGAGTACAGCGTATTTATATTTACAAAGAAAGACACTTGTTATAGACAGTTGTAGATGTCGGCGTTTATGGGTATATATTTTTGTAAAAATCTTTCTGTAATTTTGTTTTACTTATTTTATTGAATTTTGTCAAAATGGTTATGGAACAAATAGACATATCTTCCCACACTATATCTGCCACAGTGTTGTAACGTTGATGATATATTTTTTTAATATGGACATTATTTTTGAAGAACGTTTTTGAATTCATTTAAATTTTTTAGTTAATTTTTTGTATTTTATTTTTAACTTATACCAATTTATCTCAATTGATATATATATATACAGAGCATCTACATTATGTAGGACCCTATACCTATTTGTTCTGACTGATTATCTACTCTTTCTGTAGAGATACAAGTTACATTCACATGCAGAACACTTTTATATAATTTTTTTCTCTGGATAAAGTTGCTTTACGCAATTTCTATACAAACTGCAGTGCATCAAACATTAGTACGTTGTGTTTTATTATGTTTTTTTTTATACCACTCACACATATTTGCCTTCAGTAAAGGATTAGTTTACATAAAAAAAGTGCAATATTAAAATTTACTAAGCCTATCGATAAATCCAAAATGCTCCAAAAATGTTTAGTGAATTATTGTGAGACTATCAGTAGTTTTCCTTGATGCTTCATATGGGAGGCGATATTTCTATTTATAATTTATAAATTTTTTATAGTCTTATGCCATGGATACATGTTGTTCCGGTTTCAAGTTGTGCTGTACACATCTGTTGAGAAGTATGTGACTTGCTGCATCAACCTTTTTGGATCACCCTTTAGCGCATAGCAGGTCTCCTGATAATAAGCGGATTACGGGGTCCCCCTACCAGGACCTACCAAAATTAGCTGTTATAGACAGAGGAAACGACTTTAGTATTGCTTGCGGTAAAATTGCCCTTTTAACAGAACGTTGGAGTAAATGGGCCATGGATGATGTATGAACAAGCTCCCTCCAGGGGGAAACTTGCTTTTTGTTGGATCTCCAGCTTTTTGCTTTATTACATTCACAGAGCCTAAGGCCACGTTCAGACGTGGCAGAATTGCTGTTGATTTCCGCTGTGGACAGTCCACAGTGGAATTCTGTAGTAGCCATTTTTTACATTTGTTTCTATACATTTTTAAGAAACTTAGTTCAGACGTTGCGGAAACTAACTGTGCGGAAATCAGGCAGCGGTGCAGAACTTTCCCTCCACAGCATGCACATTATGTTGCGTGGAAGAAGCAGAATTTCACGGCGGATTTCAGCCTTTGCATTGCAAAAACTGAAATCTGTGGCAAGTCTGCTGTGATATCTGCAATGTCTGAATTACCTGTCAAATATGCAAATGTTGGTGCAGATTCTTTGCGTAATTGCCCCGAATCTGCACCAACATCTGCAGCGGAAAAATTCTTCCTCGTCTGAACGTGGTCTAATAGAGCATATGGATAGCGATTGTATAAGCCCCTTAATGTTAATTGATTGATCCATTATGAAGTGCAACACTGTCATCTATACTAGCAATTGTATAACTTGCCTACTCGCTTGTCATATCTATTGCTCCAGTGAATTTGACAGTTGTTTACGACTATAGGCGGGAAACTTGGTTCTGACAGGTCTGGGAACGGGGATATTCCACTCATTACATGCATATTTGGTCAAGTCAAATTACCATATAAATAAGAGTAAAAGGGCAGATATAGATCTGATGTCTATGGTCAGCTTTAGATTTAGTGGTTTAATAATCTTTGGTTAATAAATGTGGCACAGTGATCAGCAACACAACACTTGGGCCATGGGTTCGACTCCCAACTAAAGTAGCATTTTTGTGAAGTTTGCAGGTTTCATTTCACATGTATAATGGAAGGAGAATTGATTTGACTAAGAAATATTGACCTAGTGGTTTAAAACATCAAATAGATTTTAAAAAAATAAAAAAATTGATCAGTGTTACCAAGTGTTATTTTGGAATTTCAAATCATTTGGATCTTTAGTTGGCCATTGACATTGAATTGCTGTTGGCCGACCAAACTATGTTCCCCAAGTCACCTATACACATACATGCTTGTATTGGGAAGGGATAAGCAGCTGCCAAACATCTCTGATGCCACTTATCTCCCTGGGGAACAAAAGATCGTACAGGTTAAAATCGAACCTACCCAGTCGTTCTTTATTCGGCTACGTCCATATACAGAAGAAATCCGCTGGCTCTCATTGAAATCAGTGGATCTTCTGAGAAAAATTTAATGTGTACGGACAACTTTTGTTATGGTCCATATTTATATATTTTTATTGGCCTAATCTGTTTGCTTTAACTGCACAGTAAAAAAAATCATAAAAAAGTCATCTTAGGCCAGAAATGCACATCTGTTTATTCCAATAGTTACACATTAAAAATGTTTTTTACATGGCAACACAATTCCTTTCAGTAATGTATTTGTTTGTATATTAGTGTGAAGTTTTGTTGTATTTTATTGATTTAATTTATTCCGTTGATTAAATATTTTAATATGTAGAGGCCTAGGGGTAATTACATTTTAATGTTTGGAGCTAGCTACCATCTAATTTATGGTGTCTGGTCCCTAGGAAGACAATAGCATTTCCAGGACCACAATGATCTTACATGAAAAAAAAAGAGTTTTTTTTTAGTTTTTTGAATTGCTTTTTGGTATATGCAATTGATAGATAAAATATAAAAGAAATAGTTCTTAAGTATATTTTGTCTGTCTTTGTAGGAGACTCTAGTTTTATGAGAAGTAATACAATTGTTTGATAATTAAAAGTAATTTTACAAAAAGGAAAAAAAAGTTTCTGATGAATTGTTTAAGGAGCCCGGTAGAAAATTTAATTGAGCACTTCAAAGTCAATAGTTGGTACAATTGTAATTTTTTTTAGGACAATAGTTTTCACAATATCAATAGTAACATAATTTATAGCTAAAAAAAAAAAGCATCGGTCCACCAAGTTTACCGTAATATTCTGTAATGTTGATCCACAGGAAGGCAAAAACTTCCATGAGGAAAAGCCAATTTTTCTCATCTTATGGTATAAAATTCTTCCGAAATTATATGTCAATCAGAATAAATTCCTGGATCTTCAGTAATCTAGTAATCATACCTTTTAATATTATTATGCTCACGTTAGACATCCAGGCGCCATTTGAACTCTTTTTGTGAATTCATCATGACAACTTCCTTTGGCAAATAGTTCCATATTTTCACTGCTCTTACAGTAAAGAATCCCCTTTTATGCTGTTGTAGAAACTTTTTTTTCCTCTAAATGTAGAGGATGCCCCCTTGTTATAACAAATATTCAATATTGGCTATAGTAATTGTAATATTATATATAACTGAGAACGGCCCCATGGAGTAGGGTGAAACATTGCATTTGAGTGAATACAAGGATCCTTTACTTTTTCACTATGATTGGAATGCTGCCCCATATTTGCATTTTTTGCTCTCTCTCTTTATATATATATATATATATATATATATATATATGTATATACATCTATATATACATCTATATACATCTATATATATATATATATATATATATATATATATATATATATATATATATATATATATATATATATATATATATAGAATATTAGTAGGAAGAAAGAAAAGGCTGGCACTGTTGAACCAGTAATAATTGGAATAGGAGTGTATCGAATGGCTTCTTTTCCTTAATGGATTTTTGCAGGTAAGTTGCCCCGGAGTTGCTCATCGGAAGTATAGCGCAAACCAACTTGATATAAATATAAAAATTGTCGAGGCACTCACCGTACTTGCAACACAGTTACACAGTTAGCTAATTCCACATCCTGACCGAGATCTTTCGAATAAAGTGTTGCAAGTTCGGTGAGTGCCTCGACAATTTTTATATTTATATATATATATAAACAGCTATATATATATATATATATAAAAATAATAAGTAAAAAAATTAAATGTATGTATATATATATATATATATATATATATATATATATATATATATATATATATATATGAAAGTATGGTAAATATTGTGTTTTATAGCATTTTATTTGCACATAAAAAGGGCAATGGAAAAATTACAGCTCAGCATAATTCAGATTAAAGGCTATGAAAACCTTTGATGCCATTTTTTTTATGAAATGTATCTGTTTTGGCATACTAAAAAATTTCTAATATAGTTTTATTAAAATTTTTATTTAAACTTATATTTGATTGCTAGTAAGGTTAGATTGTGTGTCAGAGGCACACAGGAGCCGCTGTCAATGGAGTCATCAGTCCAGTGGATACATAGAAACTGCATTGCTACAACTAAATACAATTTTTTATAAAAACTATATTAGAAAAATAGTTACTACACCAAAACACATACATGACATTAAAAAATCAATGCCTTTCATAGCCTTCAAATCTAAAAAAAAAAAAAAAACATCAGTGTGAGGAGACCATAACACTTTCAGACCTGATCAAACATGCCAAACATTAGCATTTTATAAAACCGTACAATTAATATAAAATAATAATTATCAGTCCACCATGGATTGTCACTAAACTGTGGTGACGAGCATAAAAATAAGAAACGATTTACATATATATATATATATATATATATATATATATATATATATATATATACATACACACACACACACATATATATATATTATATATATATCTTTATATATCTATATATATATCTATATATATATATATATGTGTGTGTGTGTGTGTGTATGTATATATATATATATACTGTATATTTAAATAATGCATGATTATAAAAATATCATACAAAATCTTAAAATGTTAACATAAATATTATAAATATATTTATTTATTTATACACACACATATATATATACACACACACACACACACACACACACACACACACACACACACACACACACACACACACACACACACACACACACACTGTATATTTAAATAATGCATAATTATAAAAATATCATCCAAAATCAAAATAACATATTAACACAAATATTTAAAATAGAAAAAATATAAATACTAATTATTTAAACTGATAAGATATAACATACAAAATATGTTGTTGATACAAAAGATATGAGAATTGACCTGAAGCTTCTGTGTTCTGCATGAAAGTATTTGCCTTGCAATTTGGTGATTTTATATGACAAAGTTTTTTTTAAAGGCACTTGTAAGAAATACAATTTAGACCATTTATTTGTCATTGGTCATTAAACATCAATCATAAATCACGGTTGTAAAGTTTAAACAGCGATGCTGACACTTTACAGCTTATTACAGTATTATAAGAAACCGTGCCATAATATAACAGTAAATGTAGTAAATGTAAGTAAGTAAATGTAATTTTAATAACAGTGAGGCAATAATTTACAACTGTAGGAGAGATTCAATAAATAGATAATCTATAGATAGTAAAAATAATTAAATACACAAAGGCACTGTGATGTATAAAATAAACCCAATAAAGTGAAATGTTTACTTAAAAAAAAAAAAAGCTATATTATTATTATTATTAGGTTACTTTTTACATCCTATTACTACTTTATGACAGTAAAGAAGAATGTTTTTTGCTAGTTGGTGAGTGTCGTGGAATCTTTCTCCTTACAACTCTATTATTATTATTAGATTATTATTTGTTGTTGTCAGAAGATTTTCCTTATTTTTCTTCTGTTGGCGTGTACATGGCCGAGTTGTAAAGATCCATAATAAGGTGCACATAAAATTCTATGGAGGACCTCCTGTACCTCCATATGCCTCCCGATTCCATACAGAGGTTATTTTCATACAGAATCCGGCAGGAAAAAAAATTATGACATGTTCCACTGGATACTATATTATGGAGGTATTCTTCTCCTGAAGATTTACTTCTGGGGGCAATATCTAAATAATATGCAAATAATAATATACAGAGGCGAAAAATAGTAGCACGTGGAAGGACTTAGGCTCCATTGTATGGCGCTATGGGGACACCATGTGTCACTGTTTAGGTCTGTAAACACCCCTCTGCCGTGTGTATGAGGCCCAAGAGAATGGAAGTATAATTTTGCCCCGTACCAATGAAAGTAATGAATGCTGATTTTGAAAGTAACGGGTGACATCAGCCCATATATATATACATATATATATATATATATATATATATATATATATATATATATATATATATATATATATATATATATATGTATATAACCACATCGGTCACTCCTTAGTAATTGTGGTCTTAAAGTTCTTGGACCGTTCTGATTCACCTGAACACTGCATTTAAAGCCTCTCTTGACTTTTGTTGTTCATAGACAATATTAATTTATTTTTATTACTAATGATTTGATATTTTGGAGATTTTTCTAAATCATTTACCTATATTTGCTACAATCAGAATTTTTCCCATTGAAAAATAATCATAATTTTAGCCTTTGCATTCATATTGGCCCAAGAACCATGTATATGCTAACATTTCATGATAATGACCTCCTATCGATTATTGATGGTGCCTAAACAATTGTTTACAACCAATGAAGAGCTGTTTAGATACAATATTTATTTTTTATCATAAGTACCAACATTATCATTAATAATAATGTAAAGTGTATGAGAGGAGGGGGAATGAGCGATCATTCTAATAAACCCCCTTACGATTGTTTTACACAATCATTGCTACATGAAAGTAAACGAGCGCCGATTGACTTTCTATATCGTCCATCAGCACTCGCTACCGGGAGTTTATCTGCTCGTATAAAAGGACTGTTAATCAGACGGACGATATAACCCTTACATCATATTGTTAAGGTATAAAATACTTTATAGATTTTTATTAGGTCTTGAAAACCTTTTCAATAACTTGATTTGTTAGAGTTAAAAGAGATGATGTCCAAGTCATGATACACCTTTAGGGGCCACAACTCTTCTTCATGACTTGTGGTGCCCTCGATAACCTCAAGTCTCGATAACAGCATCTGGTAAATATGCAATGACACATACACTAGCAGATTTGCCGATGAACGGGCGTTTCGCCAGTCATTGGCTTGTGTAAAAGGGCCTTTATTGCTCCTAAAGTAAGATACATTCGCACTATTCTTCCTCATGGTGTCTTCTCTTCATTCACATACTATGATTATAGTGGGAATAATGTTGAATGCATTTTATTCTAATCTGATAACAGACTTGTTTTCCACTATTTTTGGTCATTTTTGATTGGATCTTTTTGATTTTTTTTTATGTATAAGCATTACACTACGTCAATACGTAATGTTCTAGTTTACACTTTACTGCATAGGCCTGACACTTCTAAATACTGTCGCGTTGCATTTATACATTTGAATGTGTGAATATCCATGAGTATATATATATATATATATATATATATATATATATATATATATACACGCAGGCATTACGTGGATCTACATGTTCCAGTCTCAACATAGGTTTTCGGTGCCTGGCTTACAATAATTTAAATGCACTATGACTATTTCTGGCTAATCCACCTGTGCAAATTGTGATGTCATTAGATATATATATATATATATATATATATATATATATATATATATATATATATATATATATATATATATATATATATATATATATATATATATATATATATATACATATATATATATATATTGAACTTATAAAAATCCTTTTTTGAAAAAAAGTTGTTGGTTTTCCAATTATAGACATTGGAATTCCACATTCCTCGCTCTCATGCAATTTGTGATTACATATAATTTCTGTTGTCTCATAGAAAATCTTGTATTGATCCCAGGCAAGGGTGAGGAGCAAGGACAAGGTAAGACTGATTTTTTTTTTCCCTAGAAAGTGGAAGCAAGTCCCCATGAAAAACCAAATAAGCATGTTTTGCAAATTGGAGTTCAAAGGCTGCCTGGGCAGCATTTGATAGAAGGTAGTACTTTAACCCTGTAATTTCAATAGACCTATTGTTTCTTTAGGTCGTTAACATTATCTTTGTAGCATCAAACAAGGTTAGGAACAGCTTTTCCTTTTTCTTTTAAAAGTTTCAATTTTGGTTCCTAAAGATAATGTAACTGGACCAGAAAAAAAAAAAATACGAAAAATACAAAAATAGCAAAAACTTTTCTTTGATTTGTCACTTTTAAACCCAGTTTTCAGCATAAAAGTTGATGCCTTTACAACCATAGTGTCAGTGAGATATTTCAATGTGTACGGTCAGCTTAAAGCGGGATATACACATAAGATAAGGTAGGCAATCATTCTACAGACAGCCATATTCACATACCTACCAGTAAAAATCTATGCCCGTGGGTTCATATAGTTTCAGTATGGATTGCTTTTATTATAGGGAGAAACAAAGATTCGGGTGGGTTAAAATCCAATCTGTCTGACTTTTGTTTCCCTTCCGTCAAAAAACACTCCGGCTGACCCATATACATGAGATTGACAGAAGATCTCATCACAATTGACAGGATCCCCCAACAAATATCTAATCTGTATTGCCAGCAACTTGACTTTGTGAATACTATCTTATTCTTTGAAGGGTCTTTAAACTCTTAGGGCTCATTCACACGAATATCGATAACATCAGTGTGCTGTGCATGGAAACCATTGATTTCAATGGCGCCGTTCACACGTGCGTGAGTTTTCACGTAGCGAGAGTCCGCTGCGTGAAACTTACTGCATGTCCTATATTGGTGTATTTTCACACATCTACGCGCCCATTGAAGTCAATGGGTGCGTGAAAACCACGCACCGCACCGCACACGGATGCACATCCGTGTGTGGTGCGCAATTTGCGCATCAATTAGATTGAAAAAAAAAAGATATGCTTTGCCACTCGCAAAGCACACTGATGCATAACACAACACATACGGACCAGATTCACGTGCGTTTTTCACGCACACGAATTTGATACGCTCATGTGAATGTAGCCTTAGCCTTGGGCGTTGCGTTATTGCATTAGTGTGCTTTGCGAGTGGCATGCTTTTTCTACACATTCGCAAAACACTTCTTTTTTTTTTTTTTAAAGGAATTGATGTACAAATCCTGCACTGCACTCAGATGTGCATCCGTGTGCGGTACGTAGTTTTCACGCACCCATTGACTTCAAAGGGCGTGTGGGTGAGTGAAAACACACCAATATAGCACATGCAGTGAGTTCACGCAACGGAATCTCGCTGTGTGAAAACTCCTGCATGTGTGAACGGCCCCATTGAAATCAATGGGGCCGTGTGCTGTGCGTTGTTTCAATGCACAGCACATGGACAAGAAACACATTCGTATGAATGAACCCTAAGTGTACCTTTATATCAAGTACCAAGTATTGTGGGTTGTTTGGACTGCAAATAAAGCATATTTTATGAACATGAGGGTATCATGGGACTACCCAGACTCTCAAAATTGGATGCAGACAGGAACACTTGCCTCCATTCAACCAACATTTGGATATATGAAACGTTTGAAAACATAAAAGTACAAATTTATCCTATAGTTGCTCCAAGTCGGAACCACTTGATTTAGTACCAGAGACATAAGAAGGATTACCAATGATGATGATTGTCTCTGGCCACCTTAACTTTGGTCAACTTTTTGAAACTACCATGAACTCTACTTACCTATATGTACCTCGTAATACACAATTAATGTTCTTAGTGTTTTTGTTTTTTTGAAGATTAAAGTAGGAATTACTACATTCAAGCTCTTGTAATTATTGTAAATGTTCACAAGCCATTGTTTTTTTTAGCACTTTGTATTTTTTTCACACTGTTTTTTAGATTTTTGTTTGATTGTGTGCATTTTATATAACATGTATTTTCATTATTTCCAGATATCTTATATTTTCCCATTATCATTTACACAATTTAAAGCATATTTAATAACTAGGGTCAATTCATCAAACATTGCATCACGTATGACCAGCTGTACTTTTATGGAGGTCACGAGGGAGGGGGTAATAGTTAAATCTGGAAGTGATTCTCTTAGAGAAATCAAAATGTTACAAGTACTTGTGTTTCTGATGTAAATCAAGTATAGTGAGATCTTGAAGAGACTTGTGTGCAGGAAGAGGGAGGGGAGAGACGGGAGTCTTCATAGATATCATTGTTCTCAGGCTTTGTCTTGAGTTGTTCTGGGTGGAGATATAGAAAGAAGAGGCTTTGATCTTGGATACAATTCTTCCATTTTAAATTCAGAAGGTTCTTCTTGCTCATTGAAAATACAGAATAAGAAAAATTGCATGAGAAAGTCCACAGAGGTCCATCTTACCGGCTGTAGCTGCAAGACTTCCTCTTAATGTAAAAGAACAAACTCTTCTAAGACCATATAACATATAAATGGTTTAACTCACAGGAAATGCAGAAGATTCTAGCATCCCCCATAGTAGAACAATTTTTTTTTGCAAAAGTTGGAATTTTTGTTGGACTCTATATTGTAATATTAAAAAACATTTCCACCTTAAAAAAAATGACCAATAACTGTAGTGCATAACTTCTTTTTCATTCACTATTTTTTTTATTTT
The DNA here is from genome assembly GCF_050947455.1 of Rhinoderma darwinii. Taxonomy (NCBI): domain Eukaryota; kingdom Metazoa; phylum Chordata; class Amphibia; order Anura; family Rhinodermatidae; genus Rhinoderma; species Rhinoderma darwinii. The sequence goes on along the minus strand of NC_134689.1, from coordinate 27,141,106 downwards.
GTACAGTTGTTTCTTGGTAACTGTTTTACATTATTGACAACAGAAAATTACAGATTCTTTAGGAGTTGTCACCTATTTTTGTAGACTCTTGAAGGACAATTTCCATAATACAGGGGCAAACAAAGTTTTAATGTATAACCTATAACAGATTTATGCAGCAGATTGGAAAAAACTTCTACTGTAGGCATTGTAACAACTCCCATTTCCTGTGGTCAATTTTGGAAAATTTTGGGAAAAGAAACATTTATGCTGGTCAAATCTTACAGATGCAAGTTGACTTTAAAGAGGCTCTGTCACCACATTATAAGTGCCCTATCTCCTATATAAGGAGATCGGCGCTATAATGTAGGTGACAGTAATACTTTTTATTTTAAAAAACGATCTGTTTTCACCACTTTATTAGCGATTTTAGATTTATGCTGAGTTGCTTAATGCCCAAGTGGGCGTGTTTTACTTTAGACCAAGTGGGCGTTGTACAGAGGAGTGTATGACACTGACCAATCAGCGTCATGCACTCCTCTCCATTAATTTAGGCAGTGCATAGGGATCCTTTTAGATCAGTATGTGCTGTCTTATACTAACACATTAACAATACTGAAGTGTTTAGACAGTCAATAGACATTCCACGGGATGTCTATTCACAATCTCTGCACTTCGTTACTGTTTCTATGGTAGTTACAGCAGAGGACGCGTAATCTTGTTGTAACCTGCCATCTTCAGCGTAATCTCGCGAGATTACGCTTCCTCTGCTGTAACTACCACAGAAACAGTAACGAAGTGCAGAGATTGTGAATAGACGTCCCATGGAATGTCTATTCACTGTCTAAACACTTCAGTATTGTTAATGTGTTAGTAAAAGACAGCACATAGCGATCTAAAAGGATCCCTATGTGCTGCCTAAATGAATGGAGAGGAGTGCATGACGCTGATTGGTCAGCGTCATACACTCCTCTGTACAACGCCCACTTGGTCTAAAGTAAAAACACGCCCACTTGGGCGTTAAGCAACTCATTAGCATAAATCTAAAATCGCTAGAGTAATATCAAAGCGAGTACTGTGAATGGACATAGAAACTCATACAGATATATGACAGTAAGTAATGAATCAGTAAACTGCATGGTATAGGGTGCAGGTAATCAGCCCAAGAGACATATATATATATATAGAAGGGTATACTTATCAGTAAGTTGTGTATATGGAAGTCCATAGGAGGTCTCTGTTAATTGAGGCAATTCAATCGTTCCTCCAGTGAGCAGTAGTCTCATGTCCTTCTTAACTTTGGAAGTAAAGTGACGACAGATCAGGCATACCTCCTCCGTATTGTCTGCTGGGGTTTCCCAGATGAAAGGGAGATAGTCTGCAGCAAGTGTATCAGTACTCCAGTAAGTAAGAGTCACGGAGCAAGATCCCTTCCCGGGACCGGGAACAAGGTGACGACAGGGCAGACTCACGTCCTCTGCGTCTGTGCAATAAGAGACCTCCAAAATGTAAGTGGTCGTCTTGCCGTGAGTGCGTTTTCCAGTTTGAATAAATTGCACCATAAGTATAGTGCCCTTCTTATCTGGTTCATAAAGCTGCAGGGTTAGCCCCAAGTAGGAGTGCACATCTCCTCAGGTTTCTTGCCCACTGTGCTCGCAGTGTCCAGATTTCATGCAGGACGTGCGTGTATTTCAGTTATCTCCAGATCAAACCGTGGCCATGGTTTTCCGGCGTGTGAGGTCACATAGAACGCCGACGCGTTTCATCACTGACGTGACTTTTCCTCAGGGCGTTTGTTAGTATATTATACTATCTACCTTTAAGAAATTATCTCAGTCAGAAAGAAAATGTGTCATTATATTCCTACATAGTCCATGTAGCTGAAGACCCTAAGATTTCATAAGGACCAATAGCTGATAGCTGTTAGGGCAGGTGTTCAACGTCTAATGGTAGCCATACCTTTGAGATAGCTGTTGGCTGAACTCACACATACATCTAAAGTCCCTATTACACTGGCCAATGATCGGGCAAACTAACGTTCATATGAACGCTCGTTCTCGATCATTGCCCTGTGTAATCAAGGCAACGATCAGCCGATGAGTGAGCAAACTTACGCAGACTTAAAAATCATCGTTGTCGGCAGCACATCTACCTGTGTAATCATAAAAATGTGATGCCGACTTGATGAAAATGTATGGGGACGAGCAATCGTAGTAACGAGCGCTTATCCCCATACATGTCTCTATGATCGCCGCTCGTTTACAAATCACACGGCCCATGTCGGGCCGTGTAATAGTACCCTAACTATGGTAGACGAAATCTGTGAAAAACTACAAATGAAAAGGCTTTGCAGTTTGATCCATCTTATTATAGTGTCAACATGTGACTACAGTGTACAAAACGGCCACCTATAAGACTAGACTATAGATGGCTCAGGAAGGTCATACTAAATAAATTATACTATTAAAAGCCTACTATTACACCTAATCCATTTACAGTATATCTAAGATATTGTATACACCCAATATATTATACCTTTGGCTTTACAGTTGCCATAGACATCAACTTTTAGTTGGTGGATCCTGACAATTGCATGGGGATTCCATGACAAGCTAATACTTATGTGACATTAAAGGGAATGTGTCGCTAGAATTATTTTTTTTTTTCAGTTAAACAATTAGTATTTGAGTGATTACACATTGTTTTAATTTTTTTTATTTTTTCACAAGTGCTGGTCACTAGAGGGAGCAGTTCCAAAAATTCCTGCATGGCCACAGTGGTAAAGTAACCTCATTGATTTATGCTGCAAATTTGGGGTGGACACACTCTCCTCTAGTGTCCTCACACAATCCCCCCTCTCTTCTTCTGGCTAGTGCCAGGAGAAGGAGGGGTTTGAAGGTCTTCAAACCTCCTACACTGTGTACCGCCATTTTCTGAGCGACTGCACAGTGTCGGAGGATTAGATAGAGGGCTCAGCAGACAGTATCACACGAACATAATACACACATCACATACACGAAAATAAATTACCTGCTCCTACCGCCGCCGCCTCCTCTGGTCTACGCTCCTTGCGCCTTCGCTTCGTTGAACATATGGCGGGAAGCCGCGTCCGGAAGTCGTCATCTTACTGTCCGGCAGCGGCTTCCGCTCCACATGAAAATGGCGCCGGATTTGGCTCTACAAAAGAGCTTTGTTTTGGTCTGTGTGGGAGCGGCGCATGCGCCGTTCCCACACAGACGGCATACGCTTTGTGAATGGAACGGCTCCCGTTTGCATTCTCTATGGGGCTGTATGTGCCGTATCCCACCTCTGTATGTGGCGTTAATCGACACATACAGAGATGAAAAAAAAAATGGCAGCCCCCATAGAGAAGTAAAAGTAAGAACACAGTAAAAAGTTTAAAGTCACAACACTAATAAATACAATTTTTGTTTATATTTAATTAAATGCAATATAATATATAAAAAAAAAAATCATGACACCTTCCCTTTAAAGGAGTTGTCCACTTTAGAAATTCCTCTTTTGTCTGCAAAGGCTCCTGACTATAAGTTAATGACAAGGTGTCCTCGTGCTAAGAACCTCAATGATCAACTTAATCTAGCAGCAAATGTTTCATTCCCATATGGTGCTGCCACAGGAAAAATAAAGCATTACACGGTGCCGATTTGAGGGGTTAACCGGGACTTTATTCAATCAACAGCAGGACTGGGGATGTCATAACATACTAAAGTAGCAGATACTGAGCCCCTGAAGTGCTCCCTGCTCTGGCGCTGAGGTCCCGTTTTCCACAGCTCTGGTCACGGAAGCTCCAGCAGCGGTCATGTACCGCTGCAGTCAATCCTGGCCTCAACCGACATGTGCTGTTCATTGCAGAATAGCCACTGAGGCCAGCGATTGGCTGCAGAAACATGTGACTGATGATGGAATGGCAGAACACGGGAGCTCAGCGCTGGAGCGGGGATCACTTCAACTGAGTATCTGCTAGTTTATTATGTTATGTCATCCCCTGCCCTGCAGCCGATTGTGAAATGTCTTGATAACCACTTTAATATCGATGGACTGTCCATGTAATGTATAGATGAGCCAAGCCCTCCAGAAAGGGAGATTATCTCTTTCTACCTAGTCTTTGCTCTGGTAAACAGATAAGGGTCCTGAATAGAAGACCCCCTTGATTACCTCAGAATTTCATAGTACGGTATTTGAACATGAGTTTTCTAAAACAAGAACCTGGTTCAATTCTTTGTTTCCCTTTGAGATACAGTTGTCTGACAAAACGCTATGCCCTGTGCTCAAGTAAAATAACTGGAATGTCCTTCTGAGTACTATGGAAAACTAAGTAGTTTTTTTTTAAAATAAAAAGTAATCAAAAAGTAGTATGTATCCCAAAAAGCTACCAATAAAAACCACAGCTCGGCCCACAAAAATTCAGCCAACAAACCACTCCATCAATGGAAAAATATAAGAATATGGCGACACCAGACACGTTTTTTAACAAATAGTTTTTTCATTTCTCTAAAAGTAGTACATCATGAAAAAACTAGATAAATATGATATAATATCGTAATAACCCACAGAATAAAGTTAACACAATGTTTTTACCGCACAGTGAACACTGCAAAAACAAAATACAAAAAACAATGGAGGAATCGCTGTTTTTTTTCCTATTCCACCCTACAAAAAGTTTTATTTTTTCATTTCCCAGTAAATTATATGGTATATTAAATGGTGCCATTAAAGACTACAACTTGTCTTGCAAAAAACCAAGCCTTCATATGGCTACAATAGAAAAGTAAAAAACGTATGGCTTACTGAACATTGTGTTGGTGAAACTTCTCGTCTTATATGGTCAACTTTAGAATTCCAGAAAAAGACGGCATTGGGTTTTGGTTATGATTTCCACATTTACATGTAGCATGTACCTGTAGAAAAAATAGACTGTCTCTACCTCATAGGCTACATGCACACGCTGCATATTATGCTGCAGAAAATATGCACCAAAAGCACAGTAAAACGCAGAAAATTCGCAGGTAAAAGCCGCACCTAATCGTGCATTTTTTTATGCGTTTTTCGGTTCAGTTTTTACGTTTTGATGTGTAAATTGGTGCATTTTCCCTCAGAACTAGGCAGATACAATTCGCAAGCCGAAACAAAAGATTACTGCAGATTTTATAATACGAACCACAGGTCAATTTCCATGAAGAAAAAAGCTGCAGCGTGTACATGACATTTCCTACTTTCTTACAGTACTTTGCTGTTACTGTATTACGCTGAAGTTTGGCTGCACGCAAAACCGCGCAGCAAAACCGCACATAATACGCATCGTGTGCATTGAGCCTTAAAGTTCTCACTTGAGATAATTAGGGACAGGGTTAATGTGCCACTGATTATTACTTTAGCTTCTGTAGAAATCAATAAAGGTGGGTCTCAAAAATCTGCCCAGATTAGACAGTTGTCTACAGTTGGGAAAGGAAATTAATACCGTGCCTATCACATGGACAGTTATAAATCATTATACACGTTAGAGGAATATAAATGAAGTGGCTCATTAATGCTGATAAATAAACAGACGGCTTACGTGGATACTAATGTGAAAATGGCTCAAAGGTGCCGTCCTTTTCTCGTATAGTAAGTCTATAGGAGACAAACAGCCCTTCACTCAGTATTTGTATATGGAGTCAGTATAATCAGTATCTATGTACCTACCAAGGGTGTAGCTATAGGAGGTGCAGAGGTTGGAGTCGCAAACCAAAAGGCCCCTCTGTCAGATATACAGACACTAGTATTATAAATTACACATGGTAGGTAGAAGCTCTGTGACCAATTTTATATTGGGGCCGAAGAGCTTCAAGTAGGAGCGACTTACATAAATAAATTGCAAACATGGCTTAACAGGTTATGGTTGGTTATGGCTACCACCATGAAATAGATTGAGGATTTCACAAGCTTCTTTAACACCTTTTACCAACTCTCCCCTTTGTACCATCCTCCCTTCTCCAGGCTCCTGCCATCTTCCAACAATAGTACTACCCCCTTAAACGCTATCCCCAGAGTGGAAGCGCCCACCTCACCCCCAAAGTATCCCCTACGATTTCCCTGCCGATTGGTGGATTCACAGGTGAACGTACAGGTCCTGAGTAGAGATGAGCGAACTTATCAAAAGTTCGGTTCGGCTAGTTCGCCGAATTTCACAAAAAAGTTCGGTTCGGACCGAACTAGTTCTGACCGAACCTGTCACTTACGTGCACCGAGCATAGTACTGTCCAGGGTGCTGATAGAGTTAATGGGCTGCACTAACTCTTTCAGCAACCTTCACAGTACATGCTCGGCGCGCGGAAAATACCATTTAAATGTAATAAAAAAATAAAAATTATACGTTCGTACTTACTTTCCTCCTGTCCGGCCTCCAGCGATGACGTTTCATCCCTTTCGCCGCTGCAGCCAATCACAGGCTGTAGTGGCGGTCACGCACGTCAGGATGACGCTTCATCCCACGTGACCGCCTCTGCAGCCAATCACAGGCTGCAGCGGCGACATGAATGAAACGTCATCGCTGGAGGCCGGACAGGAGGAAAGTAAGTATGAACGTATTATTATTATTTTTTGGCATGTATGTATGTTGGCATGTATGTATGTATGTATATCTGTGCATGTATGTTTGCATGTATGTTGGCATGTATGTATATATGTGCATGTTTGTATGTATATTTGCATGTATGTTTGCATGTATGTATTTTTGCATGTATGTTGTCATGTATGTATGTTGTCATGTATGTATATATGTGCATGTGTGTATGTATATTTGTATGTATGTATGTATGTTTGCATGTATGTTTGCATGTTTGTATGTATATTTGCATGTGTGTATATATATATATATGTATGTATGTTGTCATGTATGTATGTATGTATGTTGTCATGTATGTATATATGTGCATGTATGTTGGCATGTATGTATATATGTGCATGTGTGTATGTATGTATATTTGCATGTATGTATGTTGTCATGTATGTATGTATATATGTGCATGTATGTTTGCATGTATGTTGGCATGTATGTATACATGTGCATGTTTGTATGTATATTTGCATGTATATATGTTTGCATGTGTGTATGTATGTTTGCATGTATGTATGTTTGCATGTATGTATGTTGTCATGTATGTTTGTATGTATGTTGTCATGTATGTATGTATATATGTGCATGTATGTATGTTTGCATGTTTTTATTTTTGCATGTATGTTTGCATGTATGTTTATATATATATGTGCATGTTTGTAATTATGTTTGCATGTATTTATGTTTGCATTTATATTTGTGCATGCTTGTATATATGTATTATGTATCTTTGCATGTTTGTTTGTATGTATGTATGTTTTCATGTGTGTGTGTATGCATGTATGTATGATAGTTTGCACGTATATATGTGTGTATGTTTGCATGTATGTATATTTGCATGTATATATGTGCATGCTTGTATATATGTATGTATGTTTGTATATATGTATGTATATTTGTATATATGTATGTATGGCCATGTATGATACTGTCTGCTGGCGCCCTGTATCTAAGTCAACTTCACGGCAGGCTTCTATACATGGTATAACAGTCAGTATCACACATTAAACTGAATCTAAGCCTACGACATGTTTTATTTCATTATTTTTTTTTTTTACAGGTTTGGTGTTTGGACTACGTCGGTTTCGAGGACTACTTAGATGACGTTTTTTTTCTACAATAAAATGGTTAATGAGGGTTGTGTTGGGGGTGCTTTATTTCAATAAAATATTTTATCTATATCTTTGTCTTTTTCTTTTCAAATTTTATTACTACCACTTTAGTAATGGCCGCTGTCTGAGTGACAACATCCATTACTAATGCGGGGCTTAGTGTTAGCCGGTGCAGAGGCTAACACTAACCACCATTATTACCCCGGTACCCAAAATCACCAGGGGTGCCGGGAAGAGCCAGGTACGATCCAGTACCCGACCATCTGTTGTGATGGTCGGGCCCTGGGGCGGCCGCAGGCTGGTATTATGAGGCTGGGAAGGGCCAAAAACAGTGGACCTTCCCACCCTTGTAATGCTAGGCTGCTGCTGCTGTGTTGTATCTGGCTGGTTATAAAAGTGGGGGGGACCCCACGTCATTTTTTTAAATTATTTATTTATTTACATTTTTTTTTTTAAAAAGACATGGGGTTCCACCCAATTTATCATAACCAGCCACATACAACACAGTGTTATTAGCCTGGGAATGGACAAAACCAGTGGCCCTTCCCACCCATGTAATGCCAGACTGCTGCGGCCTTGTATATGGCTGGTTATTAAAAATGTGGGGGACCCGTCTATTGCTAAATTTGTTAAATTCCAAAAAAAAAACGACGTGGGGGTCCCCCCCATTTTTATAACCAGCCCGATACAACACAGCAGCAGCAGCCTAGCATTACAAGGGTGGGAAGGTCCACTGATTTTGGCCCTTCCCAGCCTCATAATACCAGCCTACGGCCGCCCCAGTACCCGACCATCACAACAGATGGTCGGGTACTGGATCGTACCAAGCTCTTCCCGGCACCCCTGGTGGTGGTGGGTACCGGGGTAATAATGGGTGGTTAGTGCTAGCCTCTGCACCGGCTAACACTAAGTACCGCCTTAATAATGGACGCTGTCAATCAGCCAACTGCCATTATCTAGGCACTAATAAAGTTTGAAAAAAAAACACAAAGACAATTCTTTTTTATTGAAATAAGAAATCCCCAACAAAACCCTCGTTAACCATTTTATTAAAATTTGAAAAAACGCAGATCTACGCAGTAGTCCAACGAATCGTAGATGTAGTCCAATCGGTACATCAAAATCTGCAACAACATAAAAAAACAGTTATCAATGTGAACAATACCAATACTTCTACTCACCTACACACATATATACACGCACACACAAACAAACAACCATACACAGACACACACATATATACACAAACACAACAAGATATACACACACACATAAACAGACAAACACACACATATACACGAACTCACACATATACAAACAAAAACACACATATCCAAACACACACACACACAGTTATACACACATACACGAACACATATACACAAACACATATACAAACAAAAACACACATACCCAAACACACATATACACAAACACATATACACAAACACACCCATATATACACACAAACACACACCCATATACACACATATACACATATACAAAAACACACACAAACATCTACACACAAACATATACACAAATACACCCATATATACACAAACATATACACAAAACACATATACACAAACACACCCATATATACACACACACATATAAAAACAAAAACAGACAAAGTCACATACCCAAACACACATATATACACAAACACACACATACACAAACACGGTTTCTTTTAAATGCTGCTGGGGAACCCGCTCGATCCACTATATAAGGCTGCGCTACAGTGCAGCATTTAAAAGAAACAGGATCCTGACCTGTCCATAGAGTTTAAGGCAGCACAGAGTATTTCAGGAGATGAGCGTGCAGATTCAGTGCTGCTGCGAACTCTGCTCTTACCATTACGTAGCTCTCAGTCTGTTACCTCTCCTCCACTCCTGTCCTCCAGAACACCTTCACATGATTGGCAAGTCACCACGTAATGGTAAGAGCAGAGTTCACAGCAGCACAGAGTATTTCAGGAGATGAGCGTGCGGATCTTGTGCGGGGTGGTGACTTGCCAATCATGTGAAGGTGTTATTGAGGACAGGAGTGGAGGAGAGGTAACAGACTGAGCTACGTAATGGTAAGAGCAGAGTTCACAGCAGCACTGAATCTGCACGCTCCTCTCCTGAAATACTCTGTGCTGCTGTGAACTCTGTTCTTACCATTACGTAGCTCAGTCTGTTACATCTCCTCCACTCCTGTCCTCTATAACACGTTCACATGATTGGCAAGTCACCACCACGCACAAGATCCGCACGCTCATCTCCTGAAATACTCTGTGCTGCTGTGAACTCTGCTCTTACCATTACGTGGTGACTTGCCAATCATGTGAAGGTGTTCTTGAGGACAGGAGTGGAGGAGAGATAACAGACTGAGAGCTACGTAATGGTAAGAGCAGAGTTCACAACAGCACTGAATCTGCACGCTCATCTCCTGAAATACTCTGTGCTGCCTTAAACTCTGTGGACAGGTCAGGATTCTGTTTCTTTTAAATGCTGCACTGTAGCGTAGCCTTATATAGTGGATCGAGCAGGTTCCCTAGCAGCATTTAAAAGAAACAGGATCCTGACCTGTCCACAGAGTTTAAGGCAGCACAGATTATTTCAGGAGATGAGCACGGGCAGCCGTTCGTTTTTCCGAGCCGTGCTCCCATCATGCACACGACCGTAAAAACACCCGTTATTGCGGGTCGTAATTACGACCCGCAATAACGGGCTCATAGACTTCTGTTACCCACGGGTACCTTTCCGTTTTCTCACGGGAAGGTGCCCGTGCCGTTAAAAAAATAGAACATGTTCTATTTTTCTATTTTACGGGCCGTGCTGCTATAATTATAATGACAGCACGGTTCGCAAAAGCGGCCGGCTGCCCGTGGCCGGCCGGCCGTGCTCGTAGTTACGAGTCGTAATTACGAGCACGGCCCGTAAAATAAAAAAATAGAACATGTTCTATCTTTTTAACGGCACGGGCACCTTCCCGTGAGAAAACGGGAAGGTACCCGTGGCTAACAGAAGTCTATGGGCCCGCTATTTCGGGTCGTAATTACGACCCGTGATAACGGGTGTTTTTATGGTCGTGTGCATGAGGCCCCGTAATGACGGGTGGCTACATGTGTGCACCCGTCATTACGGCAGCGTTGCTAGGCGACGTCAGTAAGGGTATGTGCACACACACTAATTACGTCCGTAATTGACGGACGTATTTCGGCCGCAAGTACCGGACCGAACACCCTGCAGGGAGCCGGGCTCCTAGCATCATATTTATATACGATGCTAGGAGTCCCTGCCTCTCCGTGGAACTACTGTCCCGTACTGAAAACATGATTACAGTACGGGACAGTTGTCCTGCAGAGAGGCAGGGACTCCTAGCATCGTACATAAGTATGATGCTAGGAGCCCGGCTCCCTGCACTGTGTTCGGTCCGGTACTTGCGGCCGAAATACGTCCGTCATTTACGGACGTAATTAGTGTGTGTGCACATACACTAAATAGTCACTGTTCAGGGTGCTGAAAGAGTTAACTGATCGGCAGTAACTGTTTCAGTACCCTGGACAGTGACTACCGATCACAGTACCTGTAAAAAAAAAGACGTTCATACTTACTGAGAACTTTCTGCTTCCTCCAGTCCGGTCTCCTGGCCGTTGCCTTGGTGACGCGTCCCTCTCGACATCCGGCCCGACATTCCTTGATGACGATGCAGCCTTGTGAGCGCTGCAGCCAATCACAGGCTGCCGCGGCCTCTGCAGCCAATCACAGGCTGCAGAGGCCTCTGCAGCCAATCACAGGCTGCCGCGTCAGAAAAGGTCGGACTGGAGGAAGAAGAGGGACTCGTCAACAAGACAACGACCGGGTACGTATGAAATGCTTTTTATTTTATTTTTAATCAGCAGCCTCTTTTCTCTATCAGTGATTGATAGAGATAAGTGGCTGCCGATTTGTATAATGTTTTTGACCGGGTTCGGTCAAAACGGGTTCGGCCGAACCCGGTGAAGTTCGGATTCGCTGCGAACCGAACTTTACCGGAAGTTCGGACCGAAACCGGGTTCGGTTGTCCCGGTTCGCTCATCTCTAGTCCTGAGCATTAGTTGTCATGCTCCTCCTGGAAACCTGTATAGGAAATTATGCATCGATCAAAGTGAGTTATTCCTTATACAGGTCCCGACAACCACTGATTTGGACCAGATCCTACATGTAGGCTGCACCCGTGGATCACCCGACCAAGTAGGTGAGACTTTGGAGGTAGACATCTACAGATCAGACAAAAACTGAGTTTTCAGCTTTCTCCTGAAGTATAACTATATTGGATGAGGTGGGTTTCCTCAGCTGCCAGTTGCTATGCCTTCTACCCAGGTAGTCACACCCTTGAATGTAAATAAATGCCTGTGCATGGTCCCAAAATTCTGCATTATGATATGGCTTCCATTCTTCACCTTTTAACCTTGTTCCATTTTTGCAATGTTTATGGAGATGCCCTTAAAAGCTTCACAACATTCATGTAGAAGGTCATGGTTGTCCATACTAACTATGTAAGAGACGTATGTGCATTATTGTTTACTGTCCTGGCCATTTATGGGAATTGTGGGTGACTGTGTGATCATTGGAATACGTCAAACCAAGTGGGGTTGTAATGGTGCAAAATAGTGTAAGTCAGACTGAAAGACCAAGTGGATAATACCAAAAGGTCAAGTTTTCCCTCACAAACAATTTATTTTACTCTCAAATATCACAGCCCGAAACGTTTTGTGCCGTTTTTGTATAGTATATTGAGTCATAAATTAACACAGACGATAAATGAATTGAGTATATAAAAGCAGACGTTTTCTTTGGTATATTGATAAAGGAACTTGATAGGACAGTCCTCTTTACATTTATTAGATTTGTAAGCTGTTATAATACTCGATTAGGAGCCTTCCAAAGTGTAAGTCAGGTGAGTGGAAAATAGGTTGCTGCATAAATCCCTCCCCTATGTGAACCCTCTCAGCCATTCAGCAGTGCTATGTGGAGTCACATGACACACTTCTCTGCAGCCCTGACTCCTTCCAAACCAGTAGAGTCCTATTTCTTGGGAGCCGGGGGCACAGCTCCTTTTTCTGGCCTCCTGATTGGTGGCACTTTGGTGGTGGGGAAAATTTTGGGTCATAATTACACCCAGTAGCTAAGCTGTGATAGGGCATTGTACAGATGGCATAATCTAGTCAAATTAACATTTATTTTAACCATTGGCCTTCAGCTGCCCATGTACATTAGATAAGTCACTCGACTCTGACGATTCTATAGGGCATGGGCAAACTTAACCAAAGCAAATGAGAAAAAGAAAACAAAAATTAATAGAAGAACCTGGGATGACCTTCAATCATGGATAGTATATTTGAATTGTTTTTGAAAAAAAATTCAAGCAAAGTGTAACAAACAGGGCGGTAGATCTTAAGTTATTGATTTCAGCAAATGTAATGATTTAGATATCTAGATACATATGTCTACATAGACTACAGGCCTCAATGTTTAAAAAAGGTAAACTAATATCTGTTGACAGTATAGAAAAATCAATAATTAAGTGCTATACAAACTTTACATGATCCTTTGATCTTAAAGGGTGACAATTAACCCCCTTCGACCTTCAGGTGTCAACGTAAAAAATCCAAGTAGAGCCAAATCTGGTCACTAAGTTGAGAACGTCTTGGATGTAGAATTGTTCCAGATATCAAGATTTTCTGGTTTTCTTAAGGATTTCTTTATACATGTAGGCTTCATATTTGTGTGGGTGCTTCTAGACTTTTTGAGCCCTGAGTATAAAACAGAAATGCCCCTCTCCTCCCCAAAATTGGAGATGGAGAAGTGCAGCGATAGACAGCATATCTGTCAAAATGCTGCCCCCTACAGTCATAGAACGATGCCACCTGATGCACAGGCCTTGTCTCATGGATGATGTACGGTAATGTCAGGAGTGCTCAGTTTGGCTAGTTGAGCATGTTCTTCCAATAGGAGAATGAAATAAGTAGCTGGTGGATAACCGCTGCTTATCTCATGAGGAAATAAAGAAAACAGCACAGGGCTGATTAAAATCTAACCCTTGAGTCCCCCAACAAAGGACAGTTGAGTTTTCCCGATACAAATAAATATCCTTTTAGACGGACCGATATTGGCAATGATCGGTAATTTACGGGGACGAGCAATCGTTACTATGATCATTTGTCCCCATGCATTTGCATTATGTCGGTAGAACATCTCCCTGTATAAACAGGCAAATGTACTGCCGACTAGCGACCATTTTATTGGCCGTATAAAATATCTGATCAGCTGATGAACAAGCGTGATCGGGAATGGGAACGCTTGCTTGCCAGATTATTGGCCTGTGTAGAAGGGCCTTTCGATTGACTGTGGATCCCATCAAAATTATCTGGATTCACTAAGAAACAACTAATTTATATGGCCAACTATACAAAGATTCTGGCCCAATGACATGGCAATGGCTAAAGATTTTAGTAAACACTGTTGGCACACTTTAAGGGGTCATTCCGGGCCAAATCTGAGATTTGAAAGGACTTCTTGTCATGCCCTAGCTCCCCATGTATTATCTCTCTCTGCGGGCCCATTCTCAAACATTCTCCATGCCTTATTTCAGCAGTCTCTGCAGCCTTTTCCAGCGGCTCACGTGCCTGCAAAAGGAGTGAGTCATATGTCAGCCATCCACACAATATGTACTACATACATTACCGAACACGTGGAAGGCTGTTATGTGATATGTTCATTAAAGCCTACTTCAGAAGGAAGGCAGCAGGAGGTATCAAGAATGGGTCGGTGGTAGTGTTTTAAGTCAGGTTTTGAGTCTTGCTAGGAATGACCCTTTATGAAAGGTATTTGATGAACACGGTCTACTCTTAGACCCACTTTAGAGGGGGAAGGAGAGTTATGTAGGGTATAGGGTTAATAAATGATAGGATAACTACGGCTTTATAAAACCCATGAAATATCCAAAACACTGGACCTACATTAGACTGAACACTGTTGTGTTAGGCTTCGTTCACATCTGCACTAGGGTCCCGTTCCGATGTTCCGTCTGAGCTTTCCGTCGGAACGGGGCCCTGACTGACACAAACCAAAGGTTTCCGTTTCCAATACCATTGATTTCAATGGTGACAGATCCGGTGCCAATGGTTTCCGTTTGTCTCTGTTGTTCAAAGGTTCCGCCGTTTTGACGGAATCAATAGCGTAGTCGACTACGCTATTGATTCCGTCAAAATGACGGAACCCTTGCACAACCTTTGGTTTCCGTTTGTGTCAGTCAGGGTCCTGTTCCGACGGAAAGCTCAGGCGGAACGTCAGAACGGGACCCTAGCGCAGATGTGAACGAAGCATTACACTGAAAAATTATTTCTTTGAAGCAGATGGTTCTAATGCAATTGTAATATGATTGTAAAATGTTTACTACTGACTTCTTATGTGTTGGAGATGAAGGTAAAATAATCCTATGCATCGAAGCATCATGAGCAAATGTACACTTTGACATCATATAGTAGTATATTAGGCCAACGTGTACGTAGTAAAGCCATATCTTTGACTGTCAAGCTTAAAATACTATACTATACCTCTAAATGTTATATTGACCACAATCCACTTATGTTTGGCTATATACTTTCGTTTCTTTGGCAGAAGGACAAACAAGGTTTTATATTGGACAATTTTAGAAAAATTAAAACCATATATAGACACGTAAAAGGTACATACAGGCATACAAACTAATTGATCATGCCATGCTTAAAGCGGGTAAATGATCGTCATTTCAAAAAGCATTCTTTTTGCGGGATAGAGGAGACTTCTTTTGCTACAATGAGATTTATTCTTTTACTTAAATTTTTAATTGCAAGATAATACATCAGTTTTGGCCACCAACTGATCACATAAGCCTATAGAGGGGTATACACAGAAGGTGGTACCCATGGCAAAATCAAAATCAACCGCACTTGCCACCCTGATCCTGGCTTGCTGCCACTTGCCTCCCCCAATCCCAAGATCTCACAGTAATTTGATCAAAATTTATTCGTCCTGCATTTATATTTTTTAGGGTATGTTCACACAGGGTGGATATGCTGTGTAAAAGCACACAGCGTACCCATACATCCCAACTTTGAAGTATCACAAAAAGGGGTCATTTTTTTTCTTTTAAACCATACCTCTAATCCCACCCAATCCGCGCCCATACACACCTGGTTCAGCCCACACATTATCATGCTCCCATAGTGCCTCCAACACAGTATAATGCCAAATAGCTGCTCCCACACAGTATAATGCCCTGTTGCTGCCACCATACATTATGATGCCCCCATAGATGCACCCATACAGTATAAAGCCAACATAGATGCCCCCATACAGTATAATGCCCACACAGATTCTCCCATGCAGTATAATGCCCACACAGATGCCCCCATACATTATAATCCCCACACAGATGACCCAATGCAGTATAATGCCCAAACAAATTCCCCATATAGCATAATGCCCCATAGCTACCCCCATACAGCATAATGCCCCCATAGCTGCCCCAAACAGTATAATGCCCCAGTGTGGGCATTATACAGTATAATGCAGTATAGAGTATAATGGCCTCATAGCTGCACTATACAGTATAATGCCCCATGGCAGCCCCATACAGTATAATACCCCCCTAACTGTCCTTATGCAGTATAAAGCTGCCCCTAGTGCCTGTTCACACATATAAAGTGACAGTGTCCTTGTAGATAGTGCCACAGTGCCCATGTAGAAAGTGCCCATGTAGATAGTGCCCCTATATAGTGCTACAGTGTCAATGTTGATAGTGCCACATCCCCTTGAAGATAGCACCACCCCACTGTAGATAGCGCTACCCCCCATTCCTGTAGATAGCGCCATTGGGACTCCCTCTAGGAGCGGAATCCCCAGCCAGAGCATAGGCCGGGGATTCCACTCTTAGAGGAACCCCCGATGTCACTGTACATATATGGACAGTGACATCAGTGGCTACTCCTTGAGCGGAATCCTCGTTGCCGACTCTGGCCAGGGATTTCGCTCCAGGAGGAGCCCCTGATGTCAATGTCCATATATGGACAGTGACCTCAGGGGTTTCCTCTAAGAGCAGAACCCACGGCCAGATCATCGGCAACGAGGATTCCGCACAATCAGTAGCCACTGACGTCACTGTCCATATATGGACAGTGATATCAAGGGCTTCCCCGAGCACATCACTTAAAGTAGCGCTGTGCCAAGGGAGTCCTTGGCGAGCAGAGGAGCTCCCTCTGCTCCTCCGCTCTGAACTAATTCTGAAACAGGGAGCTGATGGTTCCCTGCTTCAGTATTGGGTTCAACTGTATCTGCGTCTTGAGGATACAGATATAGTTGACAGCGGGACAAACCCCCGGCCGCTCAGGACAGCGGGTCACTGCCCAGAATCCGGGACTGTCCCGCTGAATCTGGGATGGTTGGGAGGTATGGCGTACCCGTCCTGGACGCTGCAGGGAAATTCTGCCAAAAACGGTACCAAATTGTGGGGCAGTTTTTCATCCGGAATGTCCTCTAAGGAAAACTGCACATAGAGAAAAAATTATATACGTACCCTAGCCATGGCGACGTGTCTCTCTGATGTCCTGCAGCCTGTGATTTGCTGCAGCAGTCACATGGGATAAAACGTCATCCCCGGAGGCAGGGCTGGACGCAGATTTTTTTTTTCTGAGTTGCAATTTTTGCGGTGGAATCGCAGTTTTTTCCTCAGCAAAAATCACATCTGCATTTTTTTAATCTGCAGCATAAATTGACTAAAAAAAAACGCATTGCAGGTCAATTTATCGCTGCTTTTCCGTTGCGGGTTTTCCTCATTGAATTCAATAGGGAGTTTACCTTTTTAGTCAATTTATGCTGCGGATTAAAAAACGCACCGCAGTATTTGGGTGAGATTTGTTCAAATCGTATTCATTCTGCTGCTACTGTATTATGCTGTGCATTTTCCCGCAATAAAAACAGTTGCGGAAAATCCGCACTATTTACGCTACGTGTGAACACGACCTTATATTTTACATTTTGATGAATAATTCTAACCAACAATTATTCTTGTTTTCATTACCAAATCTATTATTATAATATTATTATTGTTTTTAGATGTATTGGATTTTAAAGAATTTGTCTGGCTTAGGCTTTGTTCACATCTGTGTCAGGACCCAGTTCATGGGTTACGCCTGACCTTTCCGTCAGGGGAACCTATGAATGGAATTGAAATGGAAACAAACGGAAACCATAGGTTTTCGTTTGCATCACCATTGATTTCAAAGATAATGGATCCGGTGCAAATGGTTTCCGTTTGTCACCGTTGTGTAAGGTTTCCATTGTTTTGACAGAATGAATAGCGCAGTCGGCTACGGTATTGATTCTGTCAAAACAATGGAATCCTTACACAACGGTGACAAATGGGAAACATTTGCACCAGATCCGTCACCATTGAAATCAATGGTAATGCAAACGAAAACCTATGGTTTCTGTTTGGATTCCGTTCATGGGTTCCCGTGACGGAAAGGTCAGAGGGAACCCATGAACAGAGACCCGACGCAAATGTGAACGAAGTCTTAGAAAACCCATTTTTATTATCCCATTAAGCATTATGAGTTAATAGAGGGAAATGTCCCTAGCTTATTTTCTAACATAAAGGATTGTAAAAAGTAGACAACCTCTAAGTACTGTATATTTTTGGTCGAAGTTTTAGATATTTAGATATTTTATTACATGTCTCTGTTATTCTCTTCTAGGTAAGACAAGAACAAAAGACAAATACCGTGTTGTATACACAGATCATCAGCGTCTTGAGTTGGAGAAAGAATTTCACTACAGTCGCTACATTACAATACGCAGGAAGGCAGAGTTGGCAGCCACATTGTCACTAACGGAGCGACAGGTAAATAATTTTTACCATAGCCTTTATAAAGAGCATTTTGCAACCCATCCAGTGATCTGAGCCCCAACTGCAATACAGGCTGTGTACACTTTTGAAGGCAAACTTTGTTTCAATTGTCTTTGAAAAACTTTAGAATTGTTTAAAAAAAAAAAAAGTTAACTTTTTAAGCTAAATCTTCTATGTATCCTGTATACATATAGTAGGTATCTTGCCATCAAAGCAAAATCCGTCAGGTCAGCAGGACTGATGGCTTCGGTGAATGCTGGTCCTGTGTGTCAATGACACGCAGGATCCAGAGGTGATCGATCACATCTAAATTCTTAAACTTAGATTTGAATGATAACCGCTTACGATAACTGTTTACTTCCAGTGAATACAATTCGGTCATAGTCATGTGATGGACACACTGGTGCTGGGATTGGATTGTTACAGTATGTGTATCAGATTTGTGACTTCTAACAATCCCAGCACCTGTGTATCCATCAAATGACCATGGAAAGAATTGTATCCACTAGAATAATAAATGTTCCGACTGAATAACAGCAAGCAGAGATCTTGGAAACCACAAGGAATTAATACGGAAAGTATATCGGAAAATTGTATAACTTTTAATTATACAAAAAATAACATTAATTTGGTGAAACTGGACAACCCCTTGGGTAAGGGCAATTTAATGCCAGTGGTTATGATCTTTGTACTTTATATCTGTATTGTACTGACCTTCTGAATATGTGTCTTATTCTGCAGGTAAAAATCTGGTTCCAAAATCGAAGGGCGAAAGAAAGAAAAGTAAACAAGAAAAAGATGCAGCAACAGAGTCAACAGGCCACCACCACCACACCTACACCCCCCACTGTTGGCACCACTGCAGGGATGGGAGGCATTTGCAGTAGTAGTAGTAGCAACAGTAATATGGTATCACCAACAGCACTGACTATTAAAGAAGAATATCTCTCATGAAGTCTTCAGAACTTCAGGCATCAGAACTACAGAAATGGGCCCCTCTCTACCTGTGATCCATACAAATAATACATAAATGGGCCCCACACATTTTGGTGCCAGAACTTTGGCCCTTTTATAAAGAACTGGTGACATTAATTCCTCCACAACAAGAAGACGCAGTGATCTGTGCCTGCAATAAGACTATATCTGACATATGTTTGTATATTTGACATAACTGACATAACTGTATATTTAAAGAGGAAGGAATGTGTAATCTACGTCAGGATTTTTTTATCATGTACATTTGTTTTTGTTTTTCTAGTTTTCGCAATGATCTTTTTTTATTGTAAAATTTCTTCGATTTCTTCTTTCTCTAAAGCCTGAAAAAAGATGTGATAAAAATCACGTGGCCATATTGTTCAGAACAGGTTCTTTTTCTATAAATTAAAGGTCATTGTCCTCACAATTGCCTATAATACGCATAATATGTATGTTTAAATATTGATTAAATTCCTTGTTACTATTTTATGCAGGCAAAAGTTTGCACAAAAGGTATTCGGTCTTTGTTTTAGTATTAGAATAAAAGTAATTTAATGGTAGAAATTGACTTTTCCACTCACCTGTAATGGATTGTCAATTTTTGATATGTTGCAAACAGGGGCTGGTGGGGCATTTGCCCGGGCTAGGTGTCTAGCTACGACTCTAGATGGAGCTAGCCCCATTTATCTTCTTCGAACTTGGATCTACTTGGCCCTCTGCCACTAGGTAACATCAGAGATATTTTTTATTTGGAATGTAGTGTGAACCAGCAAACTGAGGTAGGACCCAAATAGGGTTTTTTTTTTTCTGGGAGGGGGTGGTAGTCCTATAGATGTGACAGAAAACACAAAAATATTCATCTTACACTGTGCATGGGCAGATAGTTGCATTATTTTCTTTCTTATTTTGTCTGTCTAACAAATTCTAGACTATTTTTAGTAGAACGTCTCTACTATATTCGAGAATCTGCTACCTTAAAGGCTAAGGGGCCTTTTACACAGGGTGATTATTGTGTAAGAGTTCGCTATATCAACTAAAAGATTGCACTCATGTGCAGCGATGGCACGATCAGCATTAAACATCTCGTTTTTCGTTGATCTAATCCTTTATGATTACCTAAAATTTATTGTTTGTCTACGGTACACCCCCTCGTGTAAACAGGCATCTGCTAGTGGCTGGCAGGCGTGCCATGAGGTGTGGAAATGTTGACTGAGGCGTGGTGAATGCGGAAAAGATCAAGGGCAAGCGATCACAAAAGAAATCGAAATTCAGAAAAAACACAATTATTGTTAGGTAGAAATGTATGACATTCAAATTCTAACAACCAGCTATATCATCGGTTGGCAGTCGTTTTTACTAATTTATCTTTGCGTGTAAAAAAAAACGAATTCATACCCAAGCATTATGCTAGACATAGGACCCAATTTAAAGATAGGATCCAATTAAAGAGGTGGAACTAGAGAATGGAACCACCAATAGTTTGTAGTGTTTGTATGGCTAAGAAAAACATTGTCTAGTAGGGCATTCTGAGTTAGTACAGTAGCGTAACCAAGATCAGTTAGTTAAAGAGGATAGAGGCTACAAAGAACGTCTCTCTATCTCTGGAGGACCCAGCATGTCCGTGCAGTACATGGACAGCCCATGCGGTGGTGCTGTAGGGAAATTTAACACTTGCTTCCTCTGCAGATTATAGCTGATCAGCGTGATCGGCCTAAAACTGGGGCACCCTAAAAAAAAGGATTGTCCAAAGCCGGAAAATTTCTCTAAGTGCATGCTGATAAAGATATCATTATGCAACACTGAAAAAAGTACAAGGACCACTGGACCTGGAAACATAGTGTAATGAAAAAATAACAAAAACCTGTATAATGATGTTTTACTTTTCTCATTCTAATGTAGACATTGATTGCAAGTTATTAAAAATGCAATATAAACATCACCAAGATTTTCCTTCCTGTCTTCTATGGTATTTCTGTTTACAGTTTGGACTCATGAATGGTGCCATACAGCAGTATAACATATTTTGGACGTTTCAAAGCCTACTGTGATATGCTGCGGATTTTCCATAAGAAAAATCTGCAGCATATATGCTACGTGTGAACATACCCTTGTGGAAAAGTGGCGTAGTTGCCCATAGCAACCAAACTAATTTCAGCTTTTATTTTCCAAAGGACCTCAGGAAAATCAGAGATGGAATCTAATTTGTTTGAACGGGCAACTACTCCACTATTCTTAACAGTACTTTTGATAAAAATCCCCCAATGGGTTTGAAAATAACCAACCTCTATGGGCTCCACTTTTTTCCCCCACATTTAAAAGCATTCTAAAGTTAAGTGGCTTCCCATAAATATGGCCCTAAGACATGAATGTGCTTCAGGATTGATATGAGAGATTTCAGTCGTTTCTAGTGTTGTAGAGAGAAGGTGTGCACATCAGAGCTCCCCCTAGGGAGTCATCATGGCCTTTGACTCAGGAGTGGGTGAGGCGGGTTGGACTGCAGGTAAGCCCGGAACTTGGAGTGGGGCCTATGCCAAGAATCTGGAGATGGTAGCTTTTCTAGACCGATATCTGTTGAGTCATGGGAAGTTTATATGTCAGTCAGTTGGTGAGAAAGCGAACATTATGACTAAAGATATTTGTATGACGGAAATTAAGATTGCGGGATTGGCTTAAAATACAAGGTAAAAGAAACTCTCCAAAACCAGCGTGTAATCCTGGCCTTTACATGAGTCGTTTTCTTGCTGCGATTTTAGTGTGAATTTTGAAAGAAAAACGCTTTGTTATTTGCTGCGAATACAAAAGTAATGGCAGGAAAAGACTCATAAATACACCCTACAGAGGGAGAAATACATGAAAGATATGACTGTATTGCCTAAAGTAGGGAAATGGACATCGCAGAAAAAGCAAAAACAAGTCCAAGGCACCAAAGAGGTAAGAGGTTATTGGCAAGAGGGATATTAAATAAAAAACGGTGTTAGATATAATTTAACGGGGCAGCCCAATAATATAACCGCAGAATAAAAAGAGCCTGCAGGGCAGCATGCTCTGATTTCCGTGCAGAAAATTTTCAGCAAAATATAGTTGAGATTTTTTAAAGGATAACTAAACTTTCAAAAAACTTTTCACATGTCATAGTGATAAGTCAGAAGTTTTCATTGACGGGGGTTCGAGCACTGAGACCTCCACCGATCGCTAAAACGAAGCAGCAGAAGCATTCGAGTGAGCAGTGTGCTGCTTCGTTTCTGATTGGTTTTCCTCGGAAAGCGAGTGAGCTTTGGACTTGGTGCACGGACTTATAGACTTTCTATTCAACCCGTACACCGCTCGTTCGGCTTTCTCGAGGAAAGCCGATCGGAAACTAGACGCTCACCCAAGACAGCTTTTGCAGCTTCGTTTTAGCGATCGGTGGGGGTCTCAGTCTCTGGAGCCTCAGTGGCAGATGTCATTTTTGACAGGAAGAAAAGCGCTGCATATATGGAGGCCGCTGGTATCCTGCCGATACAGATGAGAAGGTCAAGATTGCCGAAGGTAACTACCAGTAAGAAGGTCTAAGTTGGGCAGAATTACCAGGGTAGATCTGACATGTATCTATGAGAAGAAGCTGAAGTCATTATCAGAGAGTCCAGCAAGAAAGGTACTAGATGTAAATCCAAAATAGCAAAGGTCAGGATAAAGTGACATTTCTTATCTTGGATCAGGAAAATATAATATATTGAAATAAGCTGAGGTTCATGAGGACTGTAGGCAGGACCAGGAGCAGTGGTGTCACTAGAACCGGGCATTCTGGGCCAAAGCCCTGGATTTTTGGCCCGGTGCCACAGATTTCCGTGCGACCGTCACTTTTAACTGCATCTCCATCTTTAGATATAGTTTAATACTATGGCGGAGCATGGAAGCTAATGTGTAGGGATTGCATGTCAGCGTCTCATAGGCTGCCAGCCTAAAGAGACTGAACGGGTTGGCGTGGGAATGGGGCTAAGTTAGTATTTCATTTTTTTAATGAAACTATTCCAGAACAATAAGGGGGCGCCATTACTGAGTAAGGGGCACGCTTGCTAAGTGTGGGGTACTAGGGGGCAGCATTACAGCGTGAGAGGCAGCATTACTAAGTGGGAGGCAGGCTTACTGAATGTGGGGCACTAAGGGGGCAGCATTACTGAGTTGGCGCATCATTACTCAGTGTGGGCACTAGGGGATGTATCATTATTGAGTGGAGGACACTTTGGGGGCACAATACCGAGTGAGGCTTTAAGGGAGCACCAATACTGAATGGGGACATTAAGGGGCACTAATACTGAGTGGGGGCACAGAAGAGGCATTATTACTAAGTAGGGGGCGCAGTTACTGTGTGGACGGCACTAAGTTGACACCAGTACTGGAGCGGGCAGTTGTGTGGGGAAACTACCGTGGGAAAAACTGAGAAGGTACCATTACTGTGAGGGCAAACTGGGACTATTACTGCATGAAGGGCACACAAGGAGACACTGCTACTATGGTGAACACTAAGAAGCACTATTTTTGTGTGGGGCACTAATACTGTTTTGTGCACTAGAGGAGGTAGAAAACTCTGCAGAAACAAGTGGTGGCCGGGAGAAGGGTCGGATGAAGAAGAAACAAAACGTGGTAACTGGATTTAAATGTACTGTCCTCACTTTTCTAAGATCTAAAATGTTATTATACTCTGCAGAGCGTTAGTGTAGAACTGGTATGTGACCACTATATTGGTGCTGTATGGTGATATTATTGGTGTTTGTGGTAGATATATGTAGTCATGTTGTGGAGGTATTATTTGGTCCTTGTATACTGGTATTATTTGGTACCTGCGTGACTATTATTCAGAGAAATATTATTACATCTACATTACTGTTTATGTCAAGGCAAATTATTTGGAGGCAGGGCTGATATATCTTTGGGTGCCGGTTTCCTTACAAAGTAATTTCCACGGACAGTGTACTGATGAAGTGGTGTATCTAAGCCTATCATATTCTAAAAGTTGTTTTATAGCTATGCTGTCTTCAATATATTTTTTAGGGGCTGGAGGTGGGGCAAAATATATTCCTTGGGGCTAGTGCTTCTGATATTTTTAGATCCTAGCAATTCCCTAGGCCAGGAATATTCATATAGGACGTCTGTGGTTACATATTTGGGCAACAGCCAGATGCAGCTTGGAGTGGAGGGCAGTCAGACGCCGACATGGAGGGGTGGAGAACAGCATTGTACCATCACTCCAACGTTCTCTAAAGAGCACGCATTAGAAAGAAATACATAATTTAATCATACGCACAAATGGCCCAGATAACGGTGCATGATGTTTGGTGTTTAAAGACAGCAAATCCCTCATAAATCTAAATCAATACAGGAAATTACCTGAACCCAGGAGATGTACCTAAGAATATGCAAATGTGACTGTGTTTAGCCTTTATATACCTCAATAAACTGCAGTCATTTATCAATGATTACTCGTCATCTTCATTACATCATTACTTATAGTATTTTCTTCAATAATTGGGCTGACCGAATTAATGGTTGTAAATACCAGCCTATTATGTAGCTCTGTGATCCTGATGTAGAGATATTATTTATTTATTATTCTATTATTCTTTACTTTTTTGCTATTCATATTTAAAGGGATTCTCCACTTTTGACAATTTTTTTATTTTTTTGTTAGAAGTGTTCATGACTATATACAAATCACAAGTTGTGCAGCTGTTTGGACCCCCAGCGTTTAGTAAGTGTCCATTTCTACTACAACACCACCACACGAGAAATGAAGCGCTACAACAAGCCGTTTGTATTCACTGGTCAGTCTGTGTAATGCACAGATGTGCAAGGTCTTCTAGAATAAGAGAAGTTTTTTTGTAGCCGCTCTCCACTCTGGACTATAAATAAGGGCCCTGAAAGGGTCTTTTAACTCAGAATGCACTAGTAGGGTATTTAAAGATAGTTTTTTTTTTTTAAACTAGACCACCCTTTAAATTCATAATTTATTTTATTATATTTGTTAATCATGGATGTGATTTAAAGCTATGCCTGTAAAGCATCTGCCAGACACAGCTTCTGTCTCAACGCCCGTGGGTAATCAGTCTGCACCTGCTCCTATGTCTGTGAGACTGACTCCATCTTCCACCACTCAGGATGGCAGGCTTAGGAGTGGGAGAGCCTATCACAGCCTGGCCAGACGGAGCTAACTCCCGCCCAATGTCTATTTATACCTGCCTTTCCTGTTCCTCCTTTGCCTGTGATTCTGCTCTGATTGTTTCCTGGCTCTGCTGCTGCTGCTGCTTGAACTAATGATCCTCTGCGTGTTATTGACCTTGGCTTTACTGACCACTCTCCTGCTCAGCGTTTTGTACCTCGTGCACTCCTGGTTTGACTCGGCTCGTTCACTACTCTCGTTGCTCACGGTGTCTCCGTGGGCAGCTGCCCCGTTTCCCTAGCTTCTGTGTACCCTTGTCTGTTTTGTCTGTCGTGCACTTACTGAGCATGGGGACCGTCGCCCAGTTGTACCCCGTCGCCTAGGATGGGTCGTTGCAAGTAGGCAGGGACTGAGTGGCGGGTAGATTAGGGCTCACCTGTCTGTCTCCCTACCCCGTCATTACATAATCACAGGCCCATATACCTAGTCTACCCTGGTCCCTCACACAACTATGGACCCCCTTGAGACCCTGGCTCAGCAAATGCAGGGCCTCTCCCTACAGGTCCAAGCCCTGGCTCAGAAGGACAACCAGCATGATGCTACCCTGGTAGTGCCCCCAACCTCACCTCTTTAACCCCACCTCAAGTTGCCTGACCGGTTCTCAGGGGACCGGAAGAATTTTTTTCCTTTCGGGAGAGTTGTAGGCTCTATTTTCGCTTAAAGCCCCACTCCTCAGGTTCTGAGAGCCAACGTGTGGGTATAATTATGTCCCGGCTCCAGGACGGGCCCCAAGAACGGGCCTTCTCCTTGGCTCCTGACGCCCCTGAACTTTCCTCCGTTGATCTTTTCTTTTCTGCTCTCGGGCTCATTTATGACGAGACTGACAAGATTGCCTTTGCCGAGAGTCAGCTGGTGACCTTACGTCAGGGTAAGAGACCTGTTGAGGAGTATTGTTCTGACTTTAGGAAGTGGTGTGTAGCTTCTCGGTGGAATGACCCTGCCTTAAGGTGCCAGTTTAGATTGGGTCTGTGGAACGCCCTGAAAGACCTGCTAGTTAGCTATCCCTCTTCTGACTCCCTAGATCAGGTTATGGCTTTAGCGGTACGACTTGACCGACGTCTCAGGGAACGACGACTTGAACGTTTTTGTGCCTTCTCCTCTGACTCCCCATGATGCCTCCCGAGGTTCCGTTGCTTCGTTCTTCCACGGAAGACTGGGATGTACCTATGCAACTCGGGGCCTCCGTGTCCCCCCAACAACATAGAGAGTTCCGCAGGAAGAATGGTCTCTGCTTCTACTGTGGGGATGACAAGCATCAAGTGAACAACTGTCCTAGGCGTAAGAATAAGCAGCCGGAAAACTTCCGCGCCTAAGTGATCATTGGGGAGGTCACTTGGGCGCACAGGTATTTCCCGTAAATATGAAACCTAATAAAATCTTGCTTCCCTTTCAGGTCTCTTTTGGTGGTAGGTCTGCCACCGGCAGTGCCTTTGTGGATTCAGGGTCTTCTGCTAATATTATGTCTGTGGAATTTGCTATGTCTCTAGCTATGCCATTGATTGATTTGCCTAAACCTGTCCCGGTAGTGGGTATCGACTCCACTCCTCTTGCTAATGGTTATTTTACACAGCATACCCCTGTTTTTGAACTCCTTGTTGGCTCCATGCATTTGGAGCAGTGCTCTGTACTGGTGATGCAGGGATTATCGTCCGATTTGGTTTTAGGCCATCCCTGGTTGCAGTTGCATAATCCCACGTTTAACTGGAATACTGGGGATCTTACCAAATGGGGTAATGAATGCATGATGTCATGTTTTTCTGTTAATTCTATTTCTCTCCCTGAGGAGGTGAACACTCTACCTGAGTTTGTTCAGGACTTCGCTGATGTTTTCTCTAAAGAGGCCTCCGAAGTGTTACCTCCTCATAGAGAATACGATTGCGCAATCGATTTGGTACCAGGAGCTAAGCTCCCTAAGGGTAGGATATTTAATCTCTCTTGTCCCGAACGTGAAGCCATGAGAGAGTATATCCAGGAATGCCTGGCCAAGGGTTACATTCGGACCTCTACTTCTCCGGTAGGTGCTGGCTTCTTCTTCGTAGGGAAGAAGGATGGTGGTCTTAGGCCGTGCATTGACTACCGGAACTTGAATAAGGTCACTGTAAGGAACCAGTACCCCCTTCCTTTGATTCCTGATCTCTTCAATCAGGTTCAGGGGGCCCAATGGTTCTCTAAGTTTGATCTACGGGGGGCTTATAACCTTATCCGCATCAAAGAGGGGGATGAGCGGAAGACTGCGTTTAACACGCCCGAAGGTCATTTCGAATACCTCATCATGCCCTTTGGGTTGTGTAATGCTCCCGCGGTCTTCCAGAATTTCATAAATTAGATTTTAAGAGACTACCTGGGGGTATTTCTTGTAGTGTACCTTGATGACATACTTGTGTTTTCCAAGGACTGGTCCTCCCACATTGAACATGTCAGGAAGGTGCTCCAGGCCCTTCGGGAAAACAAACTGTTTTCTAAGACCGAAAAATGTGTGTTTGGTGTGCAGGAGATACCATTTTTGGGTCAAATCCTCACTCCTCATGAATTCCGCATGGACCCCGCCAAGGTCCAGGCTGTAGCGGAATGGGTCCAACCTGCCTCCCTGAAGGCGTTACAGTGCTTCCTGGGGTTCGCTAATTATTACAGGAGATTTATTGCTAACTTCTCGGTCATCGCTAAGCCTCTTACGGATCTTACTCGCAAAGGTGCTGATCTCCCCCACTGGCCTCCTGAGGCTGTCGAGGCTTTTGAGGTCCTTAAGAAGTGCTTAATCTCGGCCCCAGTGCTGGTTCAGCCCAACCAATGGAGTCATCCATCGTGGAGGTTGACGCCTCCGAGGTGGGAGTGGGTGCTGTCTTGTCCCAGGGTACCAGGTCCCTCACCCATCTCCGTCCCTGTGCCTACTTCTCCAGGAAGTTTTCGCCCACTGAGAGTAACTATGATATTGGCAACCGCGAACTCTTAGCCATTAAATGGGCATTTGAAGAGTGGCGCCACTTCCTGGAGGGGGCTAGGCACCAGGTAACGGTCCTTACCGACCACAAGAATCTGGTTTTCCTAGAATCTGCCCGGAGGCTAAACCCGAGACAAGCTCGATGGGCGTTATTTTTTACCAGATTCAACTATTTGGTCACCTATAGGGCTGGGTCTAAAAGTATTAAGGCTGATGCACTGTCGCGTAGCTTCATGGCCAGCCCTCCTTCTGAGGAAGATCCTGCTTGTGTTTTGCCTCCAGATATAATCATTTCCTCTATTGATTCTGATTTAGTCTCTGAAATTGCGGCTGATCAAGGTTCAGCTCCCGGGAACCTTCCTGAGAACAAGCTGTTTGTTCCCCTGCAATTCCGGCTAAGGGTACTTAGGGAAAATCATGACTCTGCACTATCTGGCCATCCAGACATCCTGGGTACCAAGCACCTAATTTCCAGAAACTACTGGTGGCCTGGGTTGCTTAAAGACGTTAAGGCCTACGTCGCCGCTTGTGAAGTTTGTGCTAGGTCCAAGACGCCCAGGTCCCGACCAGCGGGCTTACTATGTTCTTTGCCCATTCCCCAGAGACCTTGGACCCATATCTCCATGGATTTTATCACCGATTTGCCTCCATCTCAAGGCAAGTCGGTGGTGTGGGTTGTAGTTGACCGCTTCAGTAAGATGTGCCACTTTGTGCCCCTCAAGAAACTACCCAATGTTAAGACGTTAGCTACCTTGTTTGTCAAACACATCCAGCGTCTCCATGGGGTTCCTGTCAATATTGTTTCTGACAGAGGGGTACAATTTGTTTCATTCTTTTGGAGAGCCTTCTGTAAAAAGTTGGAGATTGATCTGTCCTTCTCCTCGGCCTTCCATCCTGAAACTAATGGCCAAACTGAGAGGACTAATCAGTCTCTAGAACAATATTTAAGGTGTTTTATCTCTGACTGTCAATATGATTGGGTCTCATTCATTCCCTTAATAACCGGGTCAGTAACTCGTCAGGGGTCTCCCCCTTTTTCTGTAATTTTGGGTTTAATCCGCGGTTCTCCTCCATTTCACCTGGTAGTTCCAACAATCCCGAGGTAGAGGTCATTCATCGGGAACTGTGCACAGTCTGGGCCCAGGTTCAGAAGAACCTAGAGGCGTCCCAGAGCATACAAAAGACTCAGGCAGATAGAAGACGTTCTGCTAACCCCTTGTTTGTGGTCGGGGATCTGGTGTGGCTATCTTCAAGAAATTTGCACCTTAAAGTCCCATCCAAGAAGTTTGCTCCCCGGTTTATAGGGCCGTACAAGGTCATTGAAGTCCTTAACCCTGTCTCCTTCCGACTGGAGTTGCCCCCGTCTTTTCGAGTACACAACGTGTTTCATGCCTCCCTCCTTAAACGCTGCTCCCCGTCCTTGGCTCCCTCGAGGAAACCTCCGGTCCCTCTTCTCACCCCTGAGGGGGTAAAATTCGAGGTGGCCAAGATTGTGGACAGCAGAATCGTCCAAGGCTCCCTCCTGTACCTGGTCCATTGGAGAGGATACGGGCCTGAGGAGAGGACTTGGGTACCCGCCCGGGATGTTCACGCTGGGGTATTGCTCAGGAGGTTCCACCTTAGTTTCCCCATTAAGCCAGGTCCACCTAGAAAGGGTCCAGTGGCCCCTCATGAAAGGGGGTTACTGTAAAGGATCTGCCAGACACAGCTTCTGTCTCGACGCCCGTGGGTAATCAGTCTGCACCTGCTCCTATGTCTGTGAGACTGACTCCATCTTCCACCACTCAGGATGGCAGGCTTAGGAGTGGGAGAGCCTATCACAGCCTGGCCAGACGGAGCTAGCTCCCACCCATTGTCTATTTATACCTGCCTTTCCTGTTCCTCCTTTGCCTGTGATTCTGCTCTGCTTGTTTCCTGGCTCTGCTGCTGCTGCTTGAACTAATGATCCTCTGCTTGTTATTGACCTTGGCTTTACTGACCACTCTCCTGCTCAGCATTTTGTAGCTTGTGCACTCCTGGTTTGACTCGGCTCGTTCACTACTCTTGTTGCTCACGGTGTCTCCGTGGGCAGCTGCCCCGTTTCCCTAGCTTCTGTGTACCCTTGTCTGTTTTGTCTGTCGTGCAACTTACTGAGCGTAGGGACCGTCCCCCAGTTGTACCTCGTCGCCTAGGACGGGTCGTTGCAAGTAGGCAGTGACTGAGTGGCGGGTAGATTAGGGCTCACCTGTCTGTCTCCCTACCCCGTCATTACAATGCCATTGATAATAATGTCCAGGGATCAGTGGTGGATTATCATGGAGACTATTTGTCACCAAGCTGACACAGGTAAGAACGCATGACCGTAGATTCCAGTCCATGTGATGGACCTGCATAGACCTAGTCACTTGATCACAGGTATTGCATCTATACAACTTATGCAATGCAACAACACCTAATAGTCACCAGCTGAAACAAAGAAGGGGTTAAATGCGCACAAAGTCGTTATCATTATCCATACAGGGGCAGAGTACTAAAAATAAAACATTGCATTAAAGTTTTTAAAAAGGACCATCACCTCTCCTGGCATGTCTATTTTATAAAATACTTGTATTCCCCATAAAGTAACAATTCTGGAACATATTTTCTTAGAACTCTGCGTTGTGCCATTTCTATGTTTTTCCTCCTAGAAATTTATGAATAAATTGACAACTGGGTGTTACCATTCACCTTCTCAAAGGGGTGTGTCCGTACACACTGAGCACTGATTTGACAGTGTCAGATTGTGTAAGGACACACCCCCAACTGGTAACACCCCCCAGTTGTCAATTTATTTATAAACTTCTAGGAAGAATAACAGAGTTACATAGTTACATAGTTACATAGTTTCATAGTTTCATAGTTAGTACGGTTGAAAGAAAGACACATGTCCATCAAGTTCAACCAAGGGATGGGAAAAGGGAAGGGAAAAATTTCTACACATTGACATAGGAGCTGATATTTTATCGTTTTAGGAAATTATCTAAGCGTTTTTTAAAGCCAGCTACTGTCCCTTCTGTGGCCAGCTCCTGCGGTCGGCTATTCCATACATTCACAATAAAAAAGGCTTGTCGCCTCTGCAGATTGAACCTTTTTTTCTCCAGACGGAGGGAATGGCTCCTTGTTTTTTGAGGGCGTTTTACATGGAACAGGATTTCACCATATTTTTTGTATGTGCCGTTCATATATTTATATAAGTTAAAGTGTAGCTAAATGTTCGACAAACTTCTGACATGTCATAGTGACATGTCAGAAGTTTGGATTGGTGGGGGTCCGAGCACTGAGACCCCCACCAATCGCTAGAACGAAGCAACTGAAGTGTATGTGTAAACGCTCAGCAGCTTCGTGTCTGTTCGGCTATTTCCGGAAATAAATGTATCGGTGTATGGGCTCAATAGAAAGCCTATGAGCCCTACTCTGATACATTTATTTCCGGAAAAAGCCGAATAGAAACGAAGCAGCTGAGCGCTCACACGAACGCTTCAGCTGCTTTGTTCTAGCGATTGGTGGGGGTCTCCGTGCTCGGACCCCCACCAATACAAATTTCTGACATGTCACTATGACATGTCAGAAGTTTGTCGAACATTTAGCTACACTTTAATCATGTTCCCTCTTTTCAAAGCTAAATAGGTTTAATTATTTTAATCTTTCTTCATAACTTAGATTCTCCATGCCTATTTTAATACACGACAATATCTTGCTGGCCTTAGAAGCAGCTTATTGACATTGCATGCTGTTGTTTAGTTTACAAGTACGCCCAGATCCTTCTCAACAAGTGACTCTACCAGTATAGCTCGCTCTAGGACATATGATGCATGCAGATTGTTGGTACCGAGATGCATAGCTTTACATTTATCTACATTAAACCTCATTTGCCAAGTGGATGCCCAAACACTTAGTGTGTCTAAATCAGCTTGCAATTTACGAACATCTTCCATAGACTGAACAATACTACATAGCTTGGTGTCATCTGCAAAAATAGAAATAGTGCTATTAATCCCATCCTCTATATCATTAATAAATAAGTTGAATAATAGTGGTCCGAATGTTTTCCGACCCCAGCTGTATTCATAAGTTACAGCTCCTGCTTAGAGGATGAGCGCTCATCAGCCTTTTCTACAGCGACACCAAAAGACGTCGCTGTAGATGAAGCACCTGCATCTCCTGCCATCAAAAGACGGTGGGCGGTCGTTAACAAGTTAATGATGTGTTGTTGGTATCAAAGGCAGGGGCAAACCGTCCATGAGGCTAGATGAGTTTCTCACCTCAGGCGACGGCCTGCTGCCTCTCTAAAGGGGGTGGCGGCGCCACTGAAACCAGCCACCGCCACCCCCTCCCGAACTATAATTGTATTTGCATCTATAGGATCTGCGTCTAATTTTATCTGCGTCTATACATGCATAAGCGCTGCATAAATGCAGAATGGCAGGGAATTCCGTGCCCTGCTATTCAGCGCCTTTTAATGACACGCTTGCGTCGTTGAATGGCGCAGAGCAAGGCACCCTGCCAATCAGCGCCTTTCAATGATGCAAGAGGCGTCATACAGCCCCTGCAGACCTGATCAGAAGAAAGCAGGCCTGCATTGTAAGAGGACAGCGTGGTGACAGGATCAGGTGAGTGTGTAAAGTTTTTTTTTCCATTAGTGTGAGTGGCATTACCTACAGGGGGCACTATCTACAGGGGGGCTATATGTGGGGCACAATCTACATGGGGGTACTATATGTGGGGCACTATCTACAGGAGGCTATATGTGTGGCACTATCTACAGGGGGCTATATGTGGAGCACTATCTACAGGGGGCTATATGTGGGGCACTATCTACAGGGGGCACTATCTTGCATTGTTGAATGGCGAAGAGAAAGGCACATTGCCAATCGCCGCTTGAGTCATACAGCCCCAGCAGACCTGCTCAGAAGAGAGCGGGTCTTCATTGCAAGAGGACAGCACGGGAACAGGATCAGGTGAGAATGTAAAGTTTTTTTCTCTCTGGCATTTCCTACAGGGGGCACTATCTACAGGGGGGCTATATGTGGGGCACAATCTACAAGGGGGGCTATATGTGGAGCACTATCTACAGGGGGCTATATGTCCAGCACTATCTACTGGGGGGCTATTTGTAGGGCACTATCTACAGGGGCCTATATGTGTGGGGCACTATCCATGGGGGGCTATATGTGGAGCACTAACCTACAGGGGGGCTATATGTGGGGCACTAACTACACATGGGGCAATATGCGGGGCACTATCTACAGGGGGCTATATGTGGGGCACTATCTACAGGGGTGCTAT
The DNA here is from genome assembly GCF_050947455.1 of Rhinoderma darwinii. Classification (NCBI taxonomy): domain Eukaryota; kingdom Metazoa; phylum Chordata; class Amphibia; order Anura; family Rhinodermatidae; genus Rhinoderma; species Rhinoderma darwinii. The sequence goes on along the minus strand of NC_134689.1, from coordinate 27,107,063 downwards.
ATGTGGGGCACTATATACAGGGGGCTGATTGTGGGGCACTATCTACAGGGGCTACTATCTACAGGGGGATCTATGGGGGCACAATCTACATGGGTCTCTATGCGGGCAGTATCTACAGGAGGCTATACAGGGGGCTATATATATGTGGGGCAATGTCTACAGTTGGCTAAATGTGGGGCACTGTCTACAGGGGGCTGTATGTGGGGCACTGTCTACAGGGGAGTCTATGTGGGGCACTGCCTACAGGGGGATCTATGGGGGCACTATCTACATGGTGCACTGTGTGTGCATGTGTGTAGGTGGGGTACAGCGTATGGCGCTATTAGAATTAGAGGTGCAGTGTGTGGCAGAGGTGCAGTATATTTAGGGGCGTAGTGTGTGGCACCATGAGGATTTTATCCTCCTTTATAGGTGCAGAAATGTTGAAAAGCGAGAAGCTAAAGGCATCTAAATGGCAAACTGTAGAATTGGTTTGTTGCCGTGAGAAGTCATCATAGAGGTCTTGACCGGATGGAGAAGAAAAGAGAAAAATAACAACTAGAATCTGAGAAGACATCATCTGAGAGTCACTTAATGTAAATGTTTATTTTACCTCTAATCAGAACTGTAGTCACTGTATAATCTGTAGCAAGATGATGGGTGGTATGATTTAATTTTTTTGAGAAACAGCAACTCCCAGCATATCCTTACCATTGTTCGAGCCATGCTGGTAGCGGTAATTTTACGCCGTACAAACCTATACAGCAGGGTTTGCACTAAATTGAGCTGTATTTGTGCTGGTGCTGTGTTTATGTTGAGACCTTAGTTCTAGTGTTGTATATATTTACTGAGCTTGGTTCTAGTGTTGTATTTATGTACTGAGCTCTGTTCTGGTGCTGTATATATGTACTGAGTTTGGTTCTGGTGTTGTATTTATGTACTGGGCTTGATTCTGGTGCTTTATCAATGTGCTGAGCTTGGTTCTGCAGTTGTATATATGTACTGAGTTGGTTCTGGTACTGTATATATTTACTGAGCTTGGTTTTTGTGCTGTATTTATGTAGAAAGCTTGGTTCTGGTGTTGTATTTGTGTACTGAGCTTTGTTCTGGTGCTGTATATATGTATTGAGCTTGGTTCTGGTGCTGTATATATGTATTGAGCTTCGTTCTGGTGTTATATTTATGTACTGAGCTTTGTTCTGGTGCTGTATCAAAGTACTGAGCTTTCGTTCTGGAGTTGTTTTTATGTACTGAGCTTGGTTCTGGTATTGTATTTATGTACTGAGCTTTGTTCTGGAGCTGTATATATGTATTGAGCTTGTTCTGGTGCTGTATATATGTACAGAGCTTTATTCTGGTGTTGTATTTATGTATTGAGATTCGTTCTGGTGCTGTTTTAATGTACTGACCTCGGTTCTGGAGATGTATATATGTATCGAGCTTGGTTCTGCTACTGTATATATGTATGAGCTTGGTTCTGGGGATCTATATATGTATTGAGCTTGGTTGTGGTACTGTATATATGTATGAGCTTGTTTCTGAAGCTGTAATTATATAGGATATATTTATAATAACAAAATTGCAGGCCAGATGGAATTGTTTTCAATTCATTGTATATTTAATGGGAACCTGTCAGGTAGTTTTAACCCCTTGAACCGCCACCATGCAGTAATACATGACCTGACAATATTTCCAAACATTCCCTTGTATGTTTTTATCCGATGCAGCAAAATCTATAAAATCAACTTTTAAAATGGTGCACACTTCATGGGGCGGTCCCACATAATCTTGCCTCCAAACCCACTTTTCCGTGCTTGATTGACAACCCCCTGGCTATTATACATCGCTAGCAGCCTCCTCCAACTTTTTCGGATGCACCATTGCCTTGTACTATTCCGCCGTTCAGCGAGGTGTACTCTGCTCGGCTTCATCGCTGCACCGTGAATGCCAGGGGAGTGCAAGGCAACGGCGCATCCGCAAGAGTTGGAGGAGGCTGGTAGTGATGTAGAAAAGCCAGGGGATGTCAATCAAAATCTGGGGGGCGCCATTTAAATTTTCACCTCAGGCAGCAGAAAAGCTAGAATCGGCACTGATCCAAGGTTACGATGCAACTATAAGTTTACATGTACATGTTCTGTATAGAAGAAGGTTTTTTTCCTCAGAAATATGTCCTCTGATGGTCCCAGTGTATCCCAGTCCTACACTGGTCACATACTACTCTCATCACTCTAAGGTCATTTCTACAGAACAATCACATCAACAAACAGTAGTAAACCAATAAATTATAATCTCATAATCTTTAGATTGTTCTGATGAATCATAACTTCTATTTCCGGAACCTAAAAAATACAACTCGATACATGTGAGTACATGAAGTAATTTTTGTGCTATTGACTTTCTAGGTTGGATTCCCACATAGGCTTGGCTTTCTGTGCATAACATACCTGTAAAACATTATATATAAAGTATTAGGAAAACGACACTTTACACCTACAGGAGCTTTCATCACATCCTATTCTAAATCCATAGGAATTAATGTGGTTGGTCCATCCATCTTTTGCAGCTAAAACAGCTTCCATTCTTCTGCAAAGGCTTTCTACAAGATTTTGGAGTGTGTCTGGGTGAATTTTTGCATATTTATTCAGAAGTAAATTTGTGAGGTCAGACACTGATGTTGGACGAGAGGACCTAGTACACAATCTCTGTTCTAGTTCACCCCAAAGGTGTTGGATGGGGTTGAGGTCTGGGCTCTGTGTGGTACAGTCAAGATCTTCCACGCAAAACTCACCCAAGCATGTCTTTGTGGACCTTTGTTCACTGGGGCACAGTCATGCTGAAACAGAAAAGAGCCGAATCCTAAATGGTTCCCACAAAATTGCATGCATACAATTGTCCAAAATGTCTTCCTATGCTGAAAAATTAGGATTTCCCATCACTGGAACTAAGGGGCCTCAGCCAATCCCTGAAAAACAACCCCATAGGATTATCCCTCCTCCACCAAACCTTACAGTTGGCAGAGTGCAGTCAGGCAGAAAACGTTCTCCTGGCATTCACCAAACCCAGACTTGTCCATCAGACTGTTAGATAGAGAAATATGATTCATCACTCCACAGAATACATATATGGACAGTGACGTCAGGGGCTCCTCCTGGAACAGAATCCCCAGCCAAAGCGTTGCCGACACTCTGGCTGAGGATTCCTCTAATGGAAAAGCCTCTGAAGTTAATGTACATATATGGACAGTGACATCAGGGGCTCCTCCTGGACCGGAATTCAGGCCAGAGCATTGTCGATGCTCTGTGCGGGGAATTCATCTCCTGTAGGAGCCCCTGACGTCACTGTCCATATAGAGACAGTGACATCAGTAGCCACTTCTAGCACCGGAATTCCTAACCAGAGCATCGGCAATGCTCTGGCTGGGGATTCCTGTCCAGGAGGAGCCCCTGACGGCACTGTCCATATGGACAGTGCCGTCAGGGGCTCCTCCTGAACTGGAATCCCCGGCCAGAGCATTGGCAACACTCTGGATGGGGATTCCACTCCTAAAGGGAGCCCCAATGAAGCTATCTACATGGTGGGGTGGTGTAGTGCTGTCAACAGGGTGGGGTTTGTGGGGCGCTATCTACAGGGGGGGGTAAAACTATCTACAGGGGGATGTGTGGGGTGCTTTCTACAGGGGGGGCACTATCTACAGAGGTGTGTGTGGCACTTTCTATAGGGGGGTGTGTGTGGCACTATCTACAGGGGATTCCAGTCCAGGAGGAGCCCCTTACGTCACTGTCCACCTTACCTCAGCGTCGGCAACTCTCTGGGCAAGGATTCCGCTCTTGGAGGAGTGAGTGCGTCCTGAGGACGCAGATACATTTGAATAAGGCAGTTGCCGGGACACGTCCGGGACAGTAATTTGCCGGGACTGTCTCTGTAAATTTGAGACAGTCCCGGCAAATATGAATGCTCGTTTGCCTGATCATTGGCCCATGTAATAGGGTCTGGGTTCACCCTGTGCATTTTATTGCCTTTTTAACATGCATTTTTTGTTTTGGTATATAAACTCCCATGTCTCTCAAAGGTAGACCATCAACCAAAATGTATGTTAAAAATGCAGCGAAACGCAAAGGCTGGGTTTACATTGTGCTTTTTAATGCTGGAAAGTAAAAAAATACATCTGAAAAATGCATGATTTTTTTTTATGACCCATGCGTTTTACAAAACGGTTTCAACTGTAAGTCTATGAGAAGTAAGATGAAAACCAGATTACAGTGGCACACTTTGTAAAAACGCATGGGTACTTAAGAAATGCAACAAAAACGCACAATGTGAACCCAAAGGGTCCTTTTACACCGGCCAATTATCAGGCAAATGAGCTCGTTCCCAATAATTGCCCTGTGTAAACAGGGGAACGATCAGCAGATGAAGGAGCAAACGCTTGTACATCGGCTGATTGTATTGTTTTAAATGGCCAAAATATTATCCTCGTCAGCAGCACATCTCCCTGTGTAAACAGGAAGACGCGCTGCTGACATGATAGAAATGTATGGGGACAAGCGATCAGAGTAACGAGCGCTCGTCCCCATATATAGATCCTTGTGAAAGGAGTAAACGAGCGCTGATTAACAAGCTGTCTCAATGAATGGCGCTCGTTGTACCGGCCAAAATGGGCCCTTGTAAAAGGACCATCATGGACAAGCAGCAGTGTGTCCATCGAGAAGCAGCATGTCTATTCAACTGTTCCAAACAATAACTTCATAGAAAAAGGTGCGGAAAAGGTTAATTGGATTATTAACTAGTGAAAGGTGTATAATGCAAAGGACAGGTGTGATGAGAGAGTAGATAGAAAAAATACAACAGGAGGTCAAAGAACAAGGCCAAGCCCTTATAAAGTCTTTGGATTCTGACCAGCGTCCTAGAATCTGGTCTAATCTGTGTTTATGACTTACAACAGACTGAATATCCCACTGCCATAAACTTGAAACATTCCGAGATATCGGTGGGAGCAGCTGGCAGAGGGGAGAGCAGACAACAGGTAAGCGCTAAGGACTAAAGAAGAAAAGGTCAATGCTCTAACGAAGAAAAATTAATTATTTACATGCTGGAAATGCGTAAAACAAGAAACTCATTCATTTGAAATTATTTATGTGAAGGAAATAAACCTCTCGACGGAACTGGGTTATCATTACGCATCTGGGGGTTACATGTATCTCAATGTACATGATATGGACAAAAGTATTGGGACACACCTCTTAATCATTGAATTCAGGTGTTTCATTCAGTCCCATTTCCACAGGTGTATAAAACCCAGCACCTCGCCATGCAGTCGCCTTTACAAACATTTGTGAAAGAATGAGTCGTGCTAAAGAGCTCACTGAATTCCAGCGTGGTCCTGTAATAGGACGCACTTGTAGCGGCGGTTCACAGTTTAGAGCCTTCTCTGGCAATTCATAGTGTGAGCAGTACGACCCCTTAAAAACAGCTGATCGGTAGGGATCCTGGGAGTCGGGTCCTGACCGATCACATATTGATAGACTATCCTGAGGATAGGCCATCAATTTCTTAGGAGTGGAAAACTGCTTTAAAGGATAGACGTCATGATTTTTTTTTTTTATTATTAATTTATGTGTTTTTATTTAATAAAATATTATATTGACTTTATTTATTTTTCCACACACAATGTTTTTTTTTATTAACACTTTCTTACTTTACTGGGGGCTGCCATGTTTTATTTAATCTGTGTATGTGTCTCTAAGGGCCTGTTCACATCAACGTTGGCTTTCCGTTCAGGGGTTCAGTCTGAGGTTTCCGTCGTGTTTAGTGTGTGCAGCAGAACTGTATCCTATTTTTGCACAGCGAAGTATGCACGGGCTCCGCTGATCCTTCATAGCCGCTTATCATCTGTTTTGAAGAATCAGCGGAGAGCACCCCTCCTCACACGCACAAATCCCCCCAAACATGCAACTGTGCCACACACAACCCCCGTGGGCGTATGTGTGTGTGTGTGTGTGGGGGGGGGGGGGGGGGCGTGCATGCAGGGTGCTTGTGGGGAATTCTAGTATTTATTGTGGGGAGAAGGCAGAAGTCGCTGTAGGTGAGTATAAGTATCTTTATTTTTCATATTACTAACTTTATTTTTTTTATTTTGCAGGTTTTGCACTTGAGTAACGTTAATGTGTGTGTTTGTGTATGTGGCTACACATAGTGATCTAGTAAGATCACTATGTGCTGTGTAAATGAATGGAGAGAAGTGTATGACGCTGATTGGTCACTGATTGGTCAGCGTCATACACTTCTCTCCACAACGCCCACTTGGTCAAAAAGTAAAACACGCCCAGTTGTCCATTAAGAAACTCATTAGCATAAATCTAATATAGTTTATAACTCCGTCAAAAATGATTGTTTTTCTAAATAAAAAAACACTGCTGTAATCTACATTACAGCGCCGATCACATTATGTAGAAGATAGGCCACTTATAATCTGGTGGCAGAGCCTCTTTAACCCCTTAGTGACCAGCCCATTTTAGGCCCTAATGACCAAGCTACTTTATTCGTTTTTCTATAGTCGCATTCAAAGAGCTATAACTTTTTTATTTTTTCGTCTACATAGCTGTATGAGGACTTGTTTTTTGCGGGATTAGTTGTACTTTTTAATAGCACCATTTTTTTGTGGGGATTATAAAAAAAACCTGAAATTCCACCATTGTTCTATGCGTTTTTAAATTGACGCCGTTCACTGTGCGGCATAAATAACACGTTACCTTTATTCTATGGGTTGGTACGATTACGGCGATACCACATATGTGGAGTTTTTTTTTATGTTTTACGACTTTTGCACAATAAAAACACTTTTGAACTAAAATTATTTGTTTTTGAATCGTTGCTTTCCAAGAGCCGTAACTTTTTTTATTTTTCCATCAATGTAGTGATTTTTTGGGGGACGAGACGTAGTTTTGATTGGTACTGTTTTGGGGTGCATGGGACTTATTGATTCATTTTTATTATGACTTTTTTGGGGGGCGATGGAAAAAAATTGCAATTTCGCCATTGTTTTTTGCGTTTTTTTTTTACGGTGTTCACCTTGCGGTTTAAATTACATATTAACTTTATTAATTGAGTCATTACGGTCGCGGCGATACCAAGTATGTGTACTTTTATTTATTTTTTACACTTTTACTAAAAAAAAAAACTTTTTATGGAAAAAAATGTTTTTATTTAATTTTTTTACTGTCATTTTTATTATTAATCTTTATTTCACATTTATTACTTATTTCATTAGTCCCACTAGGGGACTTTACTGTGCGATCTTCAGATTGCTGCTATAATGCTTTGGTATACTTCGTCAGTGTAAATCTGACAGGCAATCTATTAGGACGTGCCTCCAGCGCATCCTAATAGGCATATGTCCAGGGCAGACCTGGGGGCTTTCATCAAGCCCCCGGCTGCCATGACACCCCATCGGAGACCCGCGATTGCATTTTCGGGCCGCCGATGGGTGACAGAGGGAGCTCACTCACTCTGTAAACAAGTTGAATGTCGTGGTCGCTATTGACGGCGGCATTTAACAGGTTAAATGTCCGCGATCTAAGTAAACTTTGATCGTGGGTGTTGGAGCAGGAGCCCAGCTGTCATCAGACAGCAGAGCCCCGGCTCCACCCTGCACGGGACACCCGTGCAGGACTTAGACTAGGCTCACGTGAAAAGGCGTCAGCCTAGCCTAAGGCCCCTTAGTGACCAACGTGAAAAGGCGTATTGGTGGTCACTAAGGGGTTAACATTGAAATTAAAACACAAAGAAGGGGAAGCCCTAAGATTATGCAAATCGGGGAAGTAGCAGGTGTCGATAAAATCTGCAAATTATCAAATTTTCAAGCACCTAGCTCCAATCTGTGGCACGTGGAAGAGGCATATCCTCTTCACCGATGAATCCTGAATTTGTCTCAGACACAATGATAGCCAGAGATTGGTCTGGAGACCACATGGGCAATGCCATGAAGAGGCCTTCACACCGGTCCTATTCCCAGGATTTTTGTGTGGGGTGGCATAATGTACGGTAGCTGGCCCTTCTAGTCTTCATGTCAGGTACACTAACAGCTCAGCATTACATGGATTTGGTCATGGAACTAGTGGTAAGGCCATTTCTCCAAAGTGCCCCGGAAGCCGTTTTTCAACAGGACAACGCCAGGCCGCATGTTGCTCATGCTACTGTGAGCAGCCTGCGTGGCCTAAATGTGCTACCGTGGGCTGCAGCGTCTCCGGAATTGTCCCCATTGAGCGCCTCTAGGACATCATTGGTCGGAAATTGCAAACGGAGCTGCCAGCAGCCAATCTTGATGATTTGCATGCCCGAATGCATTCAGCGTGGCATAACATCCCTCAGACAACCATTAATAACCTCATTGATAGCATGCCAAAGCGTGTAAATGCGAGTGTTTCTGCACGTGGCGCTCATACTCAATACTGAATATATCAAGATGTTTTTGGAATTTTTTGTGTCCAATTTTTATCATTTGTATATCATTAACATGTCTATCGATCTTTATCCACAATCCAAAACTTTTATTTCTTGGTGTTGCAATTTCAATGTTGAAGAGAGTATGTTTGCAAATGGGGTCGGCCACAGCGATTATTGGCTTAAAGAGATCCTACTGTGTCCGCCGCATACATGTACTTGTTGACCAGTGGATGACAAAACTTGAGAGCCAAGGTTCTCCTACCCACCAGCTGTGACAAAGAGTGAAACAGAGAAAAAAAGCAATAATTAACAGAGCGTAATAATTCAAAGAAATACAAGAGTAACAGCAAAATAAAAGGACGGAGAGTAAGAAGTTCAGTTGAACGCAGGTCCCAAGAGGCCTGCCAACCCCTGCAAAGTCCCCCGCACTAATGATCTACGAATTTGGCCTCGAGGACATGTGACCTGAACTAACCCTCCCTGACAGGGCAAGCTCCAGGTTTATGTGGGCCCTTGGGCGACACAGACTTAGTGGGCCCCTTTACGGGGGAACACATGGTGGCAGTAAAATGGCAGAAAACATCACTTTGTGCCCCCCATATAGAAGTTAGGCTGTGTTTATGCCCCCATATAGAAGTTAGGCCCCCAGTTTGTACCCCCATAAACTTAGTGCCCTCTGTAGATAGTGCCATACAGCCCCCCTGTAGATAGCGCCCCCACGTCCCCCTTGTAGATAGTAGCATACAGCCTCCCTGTAGATAGCACCATACAGCCCCCTGTAAATGCGTCATACAGCCCCCCTGTAGATAGCGCTGTACAGCCCCCGTGTAAATAGCACCATATGGCCGCCTGTAGATAGTGCCATATGCCCCCACATAGATAGCGCCATTGAGCTCCCCATGTAGATAGTGCCATACAGCCCCCTTGTAGATAGCGCTATACAATCCCCCTGTAGATAGCGCCATACAGCCTCCCCTGTAAATAGTGCCATACAGCTCCCCCACCTGTATATATCACCAAATAGTGACCCCCCCTTCCTGTAGGTAGCACCATATAGCGACTCCCTCTCCTGTAGATAGCACTATATAGGGACCCACCCTCCTGCAGCTAGCGCTATATAGCGACCCCCAAACAAATAAAACAAAAACCTCATACTCACCTAGACACTGTTCCCGTGACTAATGGAGCGAATCAACGCCGATGGGATCCTTGCGTAGGTCGGCGTGATACAGTGATGTCATCACGTCAGCCTGTGCAGTTATCCCGTCCCTGTGCCTGATAGGCTGCAGGCCGAACATGGCCTGTAGCCTAGTAAATGGCAGAGTAGGAAACTACCTCCCTGCTCTGCCACAGCATTTTACATCCTAAGGACGCAGATACTATTGAATGTGGTGACACTACCGCTGTAGCAGCCATAGCGGATGCTAGCGGCGCCACCAGGCATGGGGGGGCCTGTGACGGCGGGCAGCATGGGCCACCTCATGCCTCGGGACCCTAAGCAGCCGTTGTGGCTGCTACATCGGTAGTTACGCCACTGGCTCCTAGACAGGGGCTCCCTCTAGGAGCAGAAACCCCGGCAAGAGCATTGGCAACGCTCTGGACCGGGATTCCTCTTCTGGAGGAGCCATGATGGCAGCGGCAGTAGTGGGCCCCGGCACTTGCCCGGATTCTCCGGGTGCTGACGCCGCCCTGCTCCCTGATACCTCAGCAGTCAGAGGATCCTGGCATTAACCGTTTAGAAGCCTTCATCTATTTGGTCGCCATAAAAAATATAGGTGATCCTAACTGATTTGCCTGAGATTTGCACCTTGGATTTACCTTTTAACCAGACTCAATAAAGGTTATATTTTAACTTTTCATACATTTTTGTTCCACATAACCATACACTTCACTCCTGCTTTCACTTGTCTTTTTGTTTCTTCATTGATTCTTTTGTGGTTATCCCTATATTAATATTATTACCAACGATTGAGGAGGGCTATAAAAACCCAATCTTATCGTTATCCTCCAAAATCGGAATGACTATGGTGGACTGAAATCTTGAACCTGACCAATCGATGCTATCATAAATATGAACGTCCACAAGGGCGAGTGCCTATTTATTTCCAGATAGAGGAGGATAAACCGCTGACAGACACCTCTTATGTCTGAGATAACACTGGATTGGGAATGTTAAAATCCAACATTGCTGATTATTGTTTTTCACTAACAGCTGAAGTAAAGAAATGTAGCTGCCCAATACATATTAGATTATCGGTCACATTTAAAGCCAGCTTAAACCTTTACATGTAAGACAGCATTCGGCCGACCAGATATCACACCTGACTTCCCCGTGAAAACGCTCGCCTGTGTGCATATATATTTAATAGGAGAGGGGGGCACAAGCCCCTACCAGACACTTCTAACAGTGAGTTATCACCCAGCAGAACATAAAATCAGGTAAGTAAAATGCCCGATCCTATTTTTCCCTGATACACTATATGGACAAAGTATTGGGACACGCCACTTAATCATTGAATTCAGGTGTTTCATTAAGTCCCATTACTACAGGTGTATAATATCCAGCACCTCGCCATGCAGTCGCCTTTACAAACAGGTTGTTCTTAAGAGATCGCTGAATCCCAGCGTGGTATTTAATAGGATGCAACCGTTGCAAAAGTCAGTTCATGAAATTTCTTTCTTCTTAGATATTCCACGATCAACTGTGAGTGATATTATTGTAAACGGAAGAATTTAGGAACCACAGCAACTTGGCCTTGAAAGTGGACACCACGTAAAGTTATAAAGCGGGGTCGCCAAGTGCTGAGGGGCATAGTGCTTAAAAGTTGCCAATGCTCTGCTGGTTCAATAACTGCAGAGCTCCAAATCTACTCTGGCATTAAAATCAACAAGAACACTGTGCCCGGGAGCTTCATGGCATGTGTTTCCATGGCCGAAAAGCATGCAAGCCTTACGTCAGCAAGCACAATGCCAAGCGTCAGGTGGAGAGGTGTAAAGCACGTCGCCACTGGACTCAGGAGCAGTGGAAACATGTTCTGTGGAGTAATGAATCACCCGTCTCTATCTGACAGTCTGATGGACGAGTCTGGGTTTGGTGAATGCCAGGAGAACGTTACCTGCCTGACTGCATTGTGCCAACTGCTATGGGGTTGTTTTTCAGGGGTTGGGCAAGGCCCATTAGTTTCATTGTAGGGAAATTTTAAAGCTTCAGCAGACCAAAACATTTTGGAGAATTGCAGCTTCCAACTTTGTGGGAACAGTTTGGGGAAGATCCCTTTCTTTTCCAGCATGACTGTGCCCCAGTGCACAAGGTCCATAAAGACATGGTTGGGTGAGTTTGGTGGGAAAGATCTTGACTGGCCTGCACAGAGCCCTAACCTCAAACCCATCATACACCCTTGGGACGAACGAGAATGGAGATTCCAAGCCCGGCCCTGTCCTCCAACATCAGTGTCTGACCTCACAAATGCTCTTCTTAATGTGCAAAAATCGCCATAGACACACTCCAAAAATCTTGTACAAAGTCTTCCCAGAAGAGTGAACGCTGTTTTATTTGAAAAAGGAAGGGAGGGGGGGGGGGAATTCCATATTAATGTCTGTGGATTAAGAATGGGATGTCATACAAGCTCCTGTAGGTGTAATATGAAGGTGTCCTAATACTTTTATCCATACAGTGTATATGCTGCCAATGACATGCGTATCGGACTTTCGTACCTTGGGCTCCCCGGAGGAAATTATTCTGAATGCCCACTATCGGTTTACAGAACTGTGCATGTTGCCTGTAGTTACATCCTAGAATATGCGCACATGATTCTAACAATTTAAACTTGTGATTTAACCCATGAGAATTGTCCCTAGCAGCAAATGATTGGCTCCAAGTTTGCTTCAAACGCGGTTGTCTTCTACTGCATCTTTGGTCCCATTATTGTTCCAGAATCTGGGCCCATCTGAGGTTTCCCTGCTACTCTGGTGGGCCCATCCATCTCTGATAGTCGAAATGCTCCCAAACACATTAGACTGTTAGCAGACCCTGTCGAAAATTGGTGGAATCCTCCGACATTAATCTAACATGTACTGGCCGGCTTTAGGAGTGAACAGAGATTTGATGAAAGTAAGAAAAAAAAGAGAGAAGTTGCTGCTAACACAATATCTTGGTTGTTTAAACAGGCAGGGCAAAGGTCTTCCCCTATGTATGATCCTCACAAGGTGTGTACCGGAGCAGGTGCTATTGGGAAAAGGCAATAAATATGAGCCCTCTACTCTTCACCCTTCCATCCCGTACATAAATAGATGATGTTGTCTGGGGGAAGGGCGCTGCTGACTCTACTCTTCTCACAAGGGACACGGGTGACACCTTATCAACACTTCTGTGGAATACAATCAGTAGGATTTTTATCACCAGCGTAGGTAAAGTGTGTTTATAAAGAAACACAGCAATGCGTTATGATAGCTGAACATCTGAGTAAGCATTAGGAGGAAATGTAGGCTCGAAATTCGCCCCGTTTATTACGTCATGCTGAATTCCACAGACGCGCTTGGACCCGGACTATAAATTATTTATTGAATTCCACATCATAAAATTGTATACATTACTGTCCTAATCAGACTAAGAGATAGGAATAAAAGCGTCAGAGATCATGGGGCCAATGCACAGTCAAGGTTGGTTACTGTTTGTGAAAGAAAACTTTATTTGCCAATAGCAAGAGAAAGCTTAGGAATATGACAACACTCCCTGAGCCACAAATATCAGTCTCAGTGGAGCAACTTGGATCGGTAATAAGGGTTATATTCAGTGTTAGAAGCACACAGGAGCCGCGGTCCAGCTGACTGATGGATTCGACTTAGGCTTCGTTCACATCTGCGTTGGGACTCCGTTTATGGGTTCCGTCAGGGGAACCCATGAACGGAATCCAAACTGAAACAAATGGAAACCATGAACGGAGTCCCAACGCAGATGTGAACGAAGCCTTACAGGGGCGTTATACAGCTTCTATGTACATTGGATACATAGAAGCTGCAGAGCAAAAATTAAATAAAATTGGTAATAAATGTAAATCAGAAAATTTTTATAAACACATAATTCATAAAGTACTAAAAAAATAAAAAAAGGCTGCAAAGGTTTACATAGCCTTTAAACTTTCTTTAAATAAAACCAGAAACCCCCTTTCTACACTGCGACATATATATACATCATCGGTAACTGTGTGCACTGACATAATAAAAGTTCTGAAGTCCTTAGTGTCGTTCTATTGTGTATCTCTTAGATAAACTGTACGGGTCCAACTGGGAGGTGGTGGTCCTGAATGATAAACGTTCAGTATTGATAAAGAAAAGATCCTCATAAAGTGTAGTATTTTCAAATTCTAGTGAAATGACATCGGCGTATATAGGTTTGTATATAATACCATAAGTATGTCTCTGGAGAATAATATAAAGCGACAAAAGAAAAGGTTAAAGGCGGGGGTCCTGACTCCTGCATTAAGCTAGGAGGAGAGAAGCTACAAAGAGTGTCTCTCGCTCTGGAGGGCCTGGCACTTCGGTGCTATACACAGCACATTAATTTGAATAAAAATTATGTAATGCTTCTTTTACCCTGTTGTGGCGCTACAAGGGTACTGAACTCTTAAAGAGGCTCTGTCACCACATTATAAGTGGCCTATCTTTTACATAATGGGATTGGCGCTGTAATGTAGATTACAGCAGTGTTTTTTATTTAGAAAAACAATCAATTTTGACGGAGTTATGACCTATTTTAGATTTATGCTAATGACATTCTTAATGCCCAACTGGGCGTGTTTTTACTTTTTGACGAGGTGGGCGTTGTAAAGAGAAGTGTATGACGCTGACCAATCAGCGTCATACACTTCTCTCCATTCATTTACTCAGCACATAGTGATCTTGCTAGATAATGATATGCAGTCACATACTGACACATTAACGTTACTGAAGTGTCTTGACAGTGAATAGACATCGCCTCCAGCCAGGACGCGATGTCTATTCACAATCCCGACACTTTGGTAATGTTTGTGTGGGACATAATGACAGCAAGCGTGATCTCACGAGATCACGCTATGAATGACAGCACAGCGAGATCACGCTGTGCAGCGATTAAGTCCCACACAAACTTTACCGAAGTGTCGGGAGTGCGAATAGACATTACATCCTGGCTGGAGGCGATGTTTATTCACTCTCTAGATATTTCGGTAACGTTTGTGTGGGAGTTAATGACAGCAAGCATGATCTTGCGAGATCACGCTGTAAATGACAGCAGTAGCGTGATCTCGATGTGCTGTACTATAAGTCCCCCACAAACTTTACCGAAGTTTCGGGATTGTGAATAGACATTGCGTCCTGGCTGGAAGCGATGTCTATTAACTCTCAAGACACTTCAGTAACGTTAATGTGTGAGTAAGTGACAGCACATCATGATCTAGCAAGATCACTATGTGCTGAGTAAATAATTGGAGAGAAGTGTATGACGCTGATTGGTCAGCGTCATACACTCCTCTCCACAACGCCCACTTCGTCAAAAAGTAAAAACACGCCCAGTTATCTATTAAGAAAGTAATTAGCATAAATCTAAAATAGGTCATAACTCCGTCAAAATTGATTGTTTTTCTAAATAAAACACACTACTGTAATCTACATTACAGCGCCGATCACATTATGTAGAAGATAGGCCACTTATAATGTGGTGACAGAGCCTCTTTAAAGTAAGTGACAGCATATCGCTAGGATATGCCTACACTTACAAATCGATGGGGGTCTGACTGCTACCCTTAGAAAAAAGGGGGCTGTAGTGCTAGTTATGCCCTGCAGATGCCATACTGATATTCCCTGAACAGTAAAGCTGGCCATACACTTTGAATAACCGAATCATTGTTCGGCTGACAGCTATTCCTCTTGCCTCCTCCACACACATGCATGCTAGGCACTGCCATAACTAATGCCATAACTAATGCTCGCTAGGGGTTCCAGCCTGGGGCGGATTTGGAACTTAAAGTGGAACTGGAAAAAAAATAAAATAGAGGCCTCATGTTGTTGCTGTGTTCAACCTAATGAGGCAATAGGAAGGGACGAAGAAGCCGGGAGCAAGCATCGGTGACGGTGACAGGACGACGCTCTGTAAACCCTCCTGGGACAGCGGGTCCTGAAATGTAGGACTGTGCCGCTAAATCTGGCATGGTTGGGAGGTGTGCCAAGTTCCAGGGTTGTTTTAACACATTGTTGGGCCAATAATATCAAAGGTTGCATGACTGCGTAGTATTGCAGCTGATACATGTAAAACCACACACCATTAACCAACAAACTTTTAGATACACTCAGTTTGAAAGATGCATTGCAGCCACAACGTGTGACACACATTCCTAGAGGCAACATTTTAGACATTAATGGGAAAGGTTTTGACTCACAGATGACGTCTTCTCAGATTAAAGTCTTTAGCTCTCCCCTTTCTTCTCTATCCGACTGAGACTGCCATGATGACTTCTTCCAGCCACAACTCGACATTCCACTGTAAAAACAATTGTGCCAAATAGATGGGGACCCAAACAGTCATAGATGCCCAGATGGTAATACTGCCCCACACAGTAACAGTGCCCCATTTACACCCCACACACTAATAGTGTACCCTTGAAGGCCCTGCACACTAATAGTGCCCCCTTGTCAATCACACACAATAACATTGCCCCCTTTGTTTACACAGAGTAATAGGGTATTCTTTTCAGCCCCACACAGAAATAGTGAGCCCTTTGTGCACCACACAGAAATAAAGCCCCCAACATACAGAGTTAATAGCCCCTTTTGTGCTCCCCAACAGTATTTTAAATGTAGCTAAAAATAATTTAAAAAAGTGGTTGGGGCCTCTTTCAGTCTGTACTCTCTCACACAGACAGCTACCCATGCCCCTTTCACACTGACCGCTCCCTCTCATTCTCAGTCCCCACATTACCTTCCTCCAGTTGGAGTTCACAGCAGCAGCCTCTTCCTGCTATCTTCTTTTCCCCACTTAGAGTTACATTAGAATTAAGCGCATCCCCTTCCTGCCCAAAATTGTGATGTCCTTTAAAGGGTAACTAAACTTTTAAAAAACTTTTGACATGTCATAGTGACATGTCAGAAGTTTTAATCGGTAGCAGTCCGAGCACTGATCCCTACCCATCACTAAAACACAGTGGCAGAAGCGCTCGTGTGAGAGCTGTCTCGCTATGTCTCTGATCGGCTTTTCTTGTAAAGCTGAATAAGTGGTGTACGGGTTCGTAGACTTCCTATTGAGCCTGTACACCATTTGTGTCTCAATGCTCGGCCCCCCACCGATCAAAACTTGTGACATGTCACTATGACATGTCAAAAGATTTTTGAAAGTATAGTTACCCTTTAAGCGCAACATTAGAGCAATTACTATACTTGGCCCAGTGCAGGTGGCACGATGTCATGACTACATTGCGCTCTGGGCCCCAGGCATACTTGTTCATTCACAGATGGCCTCATGACTTGACTGGCCTACTGGGATTTCTTTTGGTAGAGCCAATGACCAATCCGCCCCTGGACTTCCAGCAGAGGAACATCTTTTGATCATCTTATTGAGTACGCTTCCAACAAAGTGGACAACTCCTGTAATTATAGTTGCCAACAGTCCCAATTTTCACGAGACAGTCCATTAAAGGAGCGTGTTTATGCTAATTTGTACTAAAATTGATTTAAAAAAAAAAATAAAAATCGGGATGTGTTCCTAAGCAGAACTGGTGTGGGGGTCAAAATGTCCTACAATTTGAGATTCAAATGTTGGTAAGTATGCTTTAACTAATAAAACAATTAAAATCCAAATACCATGGGATGCCAGTCAGGATGAAAAAACAATGCAATAGTTAGGATATTGATCTATGGGGTTGCCATGGGAGGAAGTGCTAATTTTTGTTCCCCCGTCCTCGTTGCAAGGGGGTCAAAAATGACGTTTATTATATAACTATTATATAAGTATGCCCTATATTTCAGAGATATTCCATCATAGAGGGAAATGCATTTGGGAACAACTGTTCTTTCCCCTTTTTCACATGCCAGCTGCACATGGGGGATGTCTCACTGTGTATATGCAATACTTCGCTTTTACCAGCAGGTGGCGTTATGTAGCAGAGCTCCATCTGTCAGTAGCTGTTTCATGTAGAAGGTGTTAGAGAATCTTATTCACAACTTCTTTAATTAGATTTTTTATGCAAATTTGCAAGTGGCAGGAAGTGGAGGGAAAAGCCATGAAATAGTTTATAATAAAAAGAGATGGAGCGATCTGGGAATCATAAATACAAGTGCATGGTGAATGATTAGATTATTAGAGTTCTCTTTACAGAAAGGTAATTAAAACGTCTCCAAGAGCT
Organism: Rhinoderma darwinii; assembly: GCF_050947455.1. Lineage (NCBI taxonomy): Eukaryota > Metazoa > Chordata > Amphibia > Anura > Rhinodermatidae > Rhinoderma > Rhinoderma darwinii. The sequence continues at coordinate 27,089,271 of NC_134689.1, read as the reverse complement.
TTGGAGACCTTCTTATATCATTTCTGCGTACTAACGAACATTTCTTATTCTCCAAACCTCAGACAGTTTTATATCTTTTGTGCTGAGTCTTATAATGGTGAAAATAGTTATTTCGGATGTTCGGCCAAGAGTCTAGGAATGAAGAGGGTATATGTCAAAGGTACCTGTGGCCTGGCAGCTATAGATGGGCAGAATTAAGATTTTAGAAAGTGGAGAAGTTGTTATCATATCTCAAAAGGAGCATATGCAGTATTTCTAAAGAGGAGTTTCCAAATCTGTTGGTGCCCATGATGGTGATGGCAAAATAGCCCTGTCTATACTCACTTAGTCTAATTTTTACATGTATGACATGTACATTTCTATATTGCTTTAGGAATAAGTGATAGTATTCCTGGTAATAGCCCTAGAGTGGTTTAATAGTTAATACCTGGTAATTTGGGAGGCCTAGGGTTAATATTGGGAAAGATTAATATTGATATCAATTATCCATGGTGGACTCCTGACCTTGACCCTAACTTTGACCTCGACTTCATTGCTGGATTCCACTTCTGTCTTGCGTCTTGGATTTGTTGCCTGGTACCTGTTGTTTTACTCCCGGTTCTGACCCTCGGCCCGTCCTCTGACTGTGTCCTTGTCCTCTAAGTTTGTTGAATCCTGATCACTTTCCTGGTGACCTGGGAATCCGATTGAGAAAGTCCATCAAAAATGATCCACAGGACAGGTGATCATTTTCTCAATGCTGGCATCGCCACCGATCGCGATAAAGGGGGTACCGAACCAATAGATCTGCCGCACTGCACCCCCCGCACTATATACTGCTATATCACTGGGGCTGTGTTTAATTATAACCAGAGAAGCTCTTTATTCTTATGTAATGGATGTATTATGTTCATATGCCACAACTCTAAGCTTATTATTATTTACTGTAGTCTCTATTGCTTTGAGTATGGGTAGATCGACAATAGTATAATTCTAATAACACTGTATTTGTTATTATAGCACCAACATATCCTGCATCGCTGTACACAGATGTCTATCACTCACACCAGTCCTTGTCCTTTTTGGGGCACGCAATCTATTTCCCTTATACCCGACATACATACATGCCATGGTCAAGGAAGCCAATTAACCTTATGTGTGTCTTTCTTGTGCAAATTCTCCGCACAGGCCTATGTCATTCTCATCTTAGGGGGGTTAACAGCAGAACAAGCTCATCCCATTCTGTGCCAATCACCTGAGTGTGAGAGATACAGAGAGAGAGAGAACGAGGGAGAGCAGGCGAGGAGGAACGTCTACCCAGCAAGCTGGCCTCGCATCTCCCAGCTGTGGGCACAGAATCTGACGGAGCGAAACAGAGACTGGGAAAGCCCCGAGCAACAGGATGAAGAGGTACCAAGAGCATCATCTGCAGCAGGTAGGCAACAGGCTTCTTGTGACTGAAGACATCATGCCAGGGGTCCTGAAACCCTGTCTTCTCACAATGCTATCCATTCTCCAACATTAGGAAAAAAAGATTGGAACATGTTTAGTATTTTACTATCTGAGCTGTGTGTGTGTATATATATATATATATATATATGTCGATTCCTAGAGAACGCCTCTACTGGGATAACCTCTCCACTCCATGAGATTAGTAATAAATCTATAGACCGCTATGTCACACAAGTCCATATTTCTATGGTGGAACACTATGAATCGATCATGTTTGCATTGAGCAGGCACCTGTAGAATTTCCACCGTAGAGTATCTGGAGACATAGCAATGCAATGATGTTATAAAGGAAGAATTGAATAATAGTCCAGAGAAAACAGACCGTGTAACGGGATTTGTATAATTGGGAAGTTGAGCGGTGAGGCACTCAGTGCCCGAGAGAGAAAAAGAAGAACATAATTTTTTTGTTGTTGTTGTTTTTGGATGTAGTAGCTGTCGGGGCTGTTTGTTGTTAGGTTGTGGCATTTAATGTAGAGTGGAGATGATGTTGGCTGTTTGTACTGTGTGTAGAGAGATGGGCTCTCTTTGGTTAACCCTTTCATTGCCTGGAACATGGCAGTGTGGAATTTCTATATAACAATTCTATCTATCTATCTATCTATCTATCTATCTATCTATCTATCTATCTATCTATCTATCTATCTATCTATCTATCTATCTATCTATCTATCTATCTATCTATCTATCTATCTATCTATCTATCTATCTATCTATCTTCTCATACAGGGGTGTTGCTAGGGTCTTTAAAGATCAGTGGCACAAGCCCTGACATATGTTTGCCTCCCCCCAAAAATGTGAGGAAAAAAAAAGAAATATATTGGAAACAGGATATCTATAATACTACGACCCCTATGGCTACACCACTGGATAAAATTAGATACATTATCTCAGCAGACAGTATCTGTCATGATAAGATTAGACACAGATTACACACAGCAGCTCAGTAGACAGTATCACACGATAGGCTTAGATACCGCAGCCTAGTAGACAGTATCTCACAGGAAAGGATTAGATACAGCAGCTCAGCTGACAGTATCACACCGGACAGGCTTAGATACATTGGCTCAGTAACCAGTATTCCACATGATAGGCTTAGATACATTGGCTCTGCAGACAGTATTACAAGAGATAGGCTTAGATATAGCACCCCAGTAGTCAGTGTCACACATGATAGGCTTAGATACAGGGCCCCATCAGTAAGTATATTTGTACTCACCCTCAGTGACAGATTTGGTATTTCCAGGCCCCAACTAAGTTATGTTTGTGGGCTGTAATTAAAGACACCCGTTGACAGTGCCTCACACAGTGCCTACTGTACATAGAGTCACCCACCTGTATAGTGCCACACATAGTCCCCATGTGTAGTGCCACACATATTGCCCTCTGTAGATAATGCCACATGCTGTGCCTCCAGTAGATAGTGTCACCCCCTGTATAGTGCCACACACAGTCCCCATGTATAGTGCTACACACACAATGCCCACTGTAGATAGTGCCACACACAGTGCCTCCTGTAGATAAAGCCACACCTCCTGTAGATAGTGCCAAACAGTTCCCCACGCAGGCAGTGCTCCCTGTAGATAGTGCCACGCAGTGCCCACTGTAGACAGGGCCACGCAGTGCCCCTTGTAGATAGTACCTTCATTAGGTAATAGTGCCCCCAAACAAATAATACTTATACTCACCTAGCCCTGTTCCCACAACATCTTAGTGTGCATCTGATATCTATTACACATACACCACATGGTTCATTCCTTATGATCAGTTGTATTGTACAGCGTAGCACAACAAAATAAAGCAGAATCGCAGCTAGGGTTTCCTTTACCCGGGGCAAAGATTCCACTCCTTTCCCTAAAACTGCATCTAAATACCCTTGCTAAGGCAGAGTGGCTTGTTGGCATAGCCCCTGGCTATGGGGGTACATGTCCCACAAGCCCCCTTCCCCCTCTAAAGTATGGGCACATTCACACTATTGTGTATTTTTTGATGTTTGTTTTTCTTTTGGTATTTTTGTGATTTTTCTGAACCAAACTGCACAGCATTTTTTGGGATCTAGTTCCATTTGCACCACCCCAAAACATATAAAAAGAATTTGGGATCCTGTTAAATGTGGATCTTAACTCAGTACGTCCTATAAGCTAAAGTGGAGAACCACAAGGAAAGAGATGCGCCCCCTCTGACCTGAACATTTATTATGTGGTCACTAATTTATTTGAATGGGAGCCATATATTTACCCTATAGCCACTACTGCAGGGGAAATGTGCGGCCAGTCATAACTTTCCCTGGCAATATCAACGACCAACTAAAAATGTAAAATTGTCAGTGCTCCTGAGTCCTTACATGCAATATTTGTGTACAGCGTTTCTCAAGTATGATAAGGGACATTTCTACCAGTGCTATGTCCACACACTGCAGACTTTTTCCACCGGAAATTTTCCACAACAAAATTGACATTCTGTGGATTAAAAAATCTGCAGCATTCCTTTAATTCCATGCTGATTTTTTATTCTACATGTGGATGATTTTTTGAAAACCCCATCCGCATGTAATGTATAGTAAATTGCTGTAGATTTTCAATGTGGAAAATCCGCAGCAATTCAGTAGCGTGTAAATTCACCCTTAGACTCTATGTCTTCCTGACCTAATACCCATCTTTTTACTTTATGTTTTACAAAATCCTAATTTTTTCAATTCATATGCCGCTCACTATATGACTATGGTCACCATCTAACTATGATGTATTGTGTTCCGTTCAACTAGCCACATGTAGTGGCTATGCATCACGGTGTAGAACCCAGCCCACTACTGAGAGAAACTAGGACCAGCTATTATCACCTGGTGCATCCATGGGTGGCTACTGTGCAACTGCTCCTCCAAATTTTTGATTCTAGGTTCTGCTCTCGAATTCTTCTGATGCTTAGTAACGACAAAAAATTTGACAAATATGGCGCTCCCCTAGGGTATTAACGTTTCAAACGGGGGTGCTATTGGTGAGTGGTGAAACATAAAGGCTCACCTGATGAGGTTGTGCTGGAAGGTCGGCACAACTCAACTTTTTCTCCTATCGGGTCATAGTCGACCTCTATTCACCGTGGTTTGCTGGCCTCCGGAGCTGACTCTGGGTGTCCCTTCCCTGGGAATAGGGATCCTCCCAGCGTCCAACGAATGCAGAATAGGGTGAAGAAAAAAAGCTCCTATGTTCAGGCCTGATAGGTTGAAACGCGTAGCACTCCATTTTATCTTAGTGTTTGCCATACTTTATGTTCGTTCAGAATAAATAAGAAAAAGAAACTCATCCTCTATTATTGTGATTGTACATATTTCACCAACGGGAGCGCTCCACATAGGAGCTTTTTTTCTTCAGCCTATTCTGAATTCTTCTGGTATTGGTTTCTAACTATAATTGTTCTTGATTTTAGAGCAAGTTCCAATTTTTTTCTTTAATCGAACCTTTCAGAAATTCGTGAACGTATTGAATTAATGACTTCTACCTAAAAAACAACAACTGTGGTCTTGATTTAATGAAGTCCAATAGCGTTAAATGACAAATCAACTCTGCTACATCTGTAGTCGTATTCTGGTGTGTCACAATAATTACATAAGTTACAAATCATTCATTTCATGATATCTGATCAGCGGAATATCTTCTGTCAGTTGTCTATTTTTCCTGCGAACCCTGGGCAATATTATTTCCTATGACCTGAAAAGAAAGGAAATATTATTGCTCTTAGTTGTCATAGAAACCAAGTTCATTGGGAATTAAACAAGAATGAGTGTCTGCATAAACAATTACAACAATTTGTAGACCTTACCGTGTGTTTTTGCTGCTAGGACAGAACAAAGCAGACTGAAAATTGTATTCTTTTTTCATATTTGTATTGTGAGCCTCGGTCGGGAGTTCATTTAAGGTTTTTGTTGATTTTGAAGGAAAGAATGCAGTACTATTTTTGCAGTTAAAATATTGGAAACCTTGATGGAACCCCTGACGGATCCCATTATAAGTCAATAGGGTCCATTGCTCACTTTTTGGGTCCTTCATACAACATTATAAATGGAAGCAATGATGCTAGCGTAAACCTAGCCTAAGGCTCTCTTCACATCACAATTTATTATTCCGACTCAGATTTACGTCGGAAGAACTCCCGACGTATACCCCAGACGAAAGGCTGCAGCGTATCCCACTGTATGGTATACAGTGGGATACATCGCATGGGAACTCCAGGCCGTGCGAAAGCTTCTGAAGTCACTGTCCATATAACTAAAGTGGTGTGAGGAGCTACCCCACGGCTGAAGTCCCCAGGTGGAGCTTCAGTTAGTGCTCTGCCCAAAGACTCCGGCCCTGTGGAATCTCCTGACATCACTGTCCATTTATGGACAGTGATGTCAGAAGTTTCACCAGGGCTGGTGTCCCTGAGCAGCGGAAGTATTGAGAATCACTCTGCCCAGGGATTACAGCCTGGGGAAGCTCCTGGCATCACTGTCCATACATGGACAGTGACATGAGGAGCTTCCCTAACTGCCGGAGTTCTCAGGCAGAGCATCAGCTAACGCTCTGCCCAGGGACTCTGGCCTTGTGGAAGCTCCTGACATCACTGTCCATATATGAATAATGACGTCAGGAGCTTCCCCAGGCCAGAGTCTCCAGGCAGAGCGATTCCTGATGCTCTGCATGTGGACTCCAGCCCTAGATAAGCTTCTAAAGTCACTGTCCATATATGGCCAGTGATGTCAGAGTCACCAGGCAAAGGAAGCGCCAAGAATCGCTTTGATTAGGGACTGCGGCCCTCAGGAATCTCCTGATGTCACAGTCCAGAGCAGCTGTGCTGGAAGCTCGTGACATAACTGTCCATATAAATTTTCCATTACTGTCCAAATAAATATTCCATCCAGAATACCAGCTCTGTTCATATGAAGTATGAC